>NC_057723.1:82033141-82092717 GCF_004010195.1 Chiloscyllium plagiosum
CTGTACAGCCACAACATGACCTCCCAACTCCTGTCCTCACTACTCTTACCAATAAAGGAAAGCACACCAAATGCCTTCTTCACTATCCTATTTACCCGCGACTCCACTTTCAAGGAGTTATGAACCCGCACTCCAAGGTCTCTTTGTTCAGCAACACTCCCGAGGACCATACCATTAAGTGTATAAGTCCTGCTAAGATTTGCTTACCCAAAATGCAGCACCTCGCATTTATCTGAATTAAACTCCATCTGCCACTTCTCAGCCTATTGGCCCATCTGGTCCAGATCCTGTTGTGATCTGAGGTAACCCTCTTCGCTGTCCACTACACCTCCAATTTTGGTGTAATCTGCAAACTTACTAACTGTACCTCTTTTGCTCGCATCCAAATCATCTATGTAAATGACAAAAGTAGAGGGTTCAGCACCGATCCTTGTGGCATGTATTCCATGAGATCTAACCTTGCTAATCAGTCTCCCATGGGGAACCATGTTGACTATCCCGAATCAGTCCTTGCCTTTCCAAATACATGTACATCCTGTCCGCAGGATTCCCTCCAACAACTTGCCCACGAATGAGGTCAGGCTCACTGGTCTATAGTTCCCTGGCTTGTCTTTACCACCCTTCTTAAACAGTGGCACCACGTTTTCCAATCTCCAGTCTTCCAGCACCTCACCTGTGACCATCGATGATACAAATATCTCAGCAAGAGGCCCAGCAATCACTTCTCTAGCGTCCCACAGTGTCCTCTGGTACACCTGACCAGATCCTGGGGATTTATCCACTTTTAACCGTTTCAAGACATCCAGCACTTCATCCACTGTAATCTGGACATTTTGCAAGATATCACCATCTATTTTCCTACAGTCTATATCTTCCATATCCTTTTCCACAGTAAATAGTGATGCAAAATATTCATTTAGTATCTCTCCCATTTTCTGTGGCTCCACACAAAGGCCGCCTTGCTGATCTTTGAGGGGCCCTATTCTCTCCCTAGTTACCCTTTTGTCCTTAATATATTTGTAAAAACCCTTTGGATTCTCCTTAATTCTATTTGCCAAAGTTATTTCATGTCCCCTTTTTGCCCTCCTGATTTCCCCCGTAAGTATACTCTTACTTTCTTTATACTCTTCTAAGGATTCACTCGATCTATCCTGTCTATACCTGACATATGCTTCGTTCTTTATCTTAACCAATGTTGTCCTGTGACAATGTATATCATCTGATTTCCATCAGAAAAAACCCAAGCATTTTTTACCGTTCTTCAATATGTGATTGGTGTGTTTCAGTAGGAGGCCAGTAACATTACAAAGCCCTTTTACTGCAGCTGCAGCCTCAGAATGGCATCCAAAAGCAATGGCGCTGCGGAAGTTGTTTGCCTGACTGCCAGTTAGCACTCTAACAGGGACCTGCAGCTACTTGGAGGTGACTGTATCCTTAATTGGACAGCGACAGTCATATCATTGGCTACCACTCGCAAAAGGCCTTCCTGGGTCCCATTGTCCATCGCTTGCTATTGGCCCTGGCAACATGACTTTTGCATTCTTCAGAAGATACAACCCATGGTAACTCTCACCAAATTTTTAATTTGTGTCCACCACGTGCCGCTATTAATTAGTAAGTATATTTCTGAAACTTTTGCAGTTGATCCTTCCCACCCTTTGTGTATTAGCAGCAAATTCCAAGTCAATATACTATCTCCTCTAAGTTCGAATGATCAACATATGCAGAGAACAAAAGTGAATCCAGGACTGATCCTTCACGTGTACAGCTCTAATGCCTGTCTAACGATACCTCAACATTGCAATTGCAGCAGCATAAGCAGCAAGGAGATTTTGTTTGACAGTCTTCACGTTGACAGGAAAATTAATCTTATTAAATATTAGAAATATATCTAGTATATAAGTACAATGAAAATGAGATGCTTTTCAATTGTGCTCTTAAGGACTGACTTGACAAAATTGCATGTTCAGTTAGTCTCTCAACTCCAGGAAGAATATTGAGATATTACAGATGCATTTCTTGCAATTTTCTAGTTAATTAAAATGGATAGAATTTTATGGGTGAATACTACTGTAATTTCCTAATGATACCCCAGCAAGTAAGAATCTCAACCATTTCATCATCATTTTGTCAAATCCTTTTAACTACCAAAGATTCCAAATAATAATAATTGAATACTTTTATGCTCGCCATTGTTGTGTTCATCTTTAAAACAAAATATTATCTCAGTGCAAAAATGTTACCACAGAATATGAACTTCTCTGTTCATCACCATTGACTATTACCAAGCCATGTTCAAAAGAATTACTTATTATTTTACTGCTTCCAAATCCAAATTGTTACTCAATAAGTTCCTATTTATTCTCAATTAGTATAATTGTAATGGGGTAGGTCATAAGAATGATGTATTTTGCATTCTGTACACATTGAAGTTTCTGTACACATTCAGACGTTTCTGCATACCAATCTCCCATATTAAGCACCACCTTGGTTGAAAGACAATTATCTCTAGCATTTAAAAAAAAAGTGTCATGTGCTACCTTTGATTGTATATGTTATGATTCATCGGGTCAATGTTCTGGAAAATCAAATCACCTTATTGCTGGAATCATCATAAATTTAAAGATTTTAAAAAGTACACAAAGTTTTCCAATTCACCTTGCATTCTGACCAAGGTTGATAGAAATCACAGACCAAGTTTCTATCCTTAAAGAAGAACCAATATTTATTACAAATAGTTAGACTTCAGCTACACCTAATAGCGATAAAGCATTGGCATGTAATGTTACTAATTAGCTCTAATCCCCTTATACACTGTGCCTTACATACACAGACAGAGAAACGTACAGAGTAAAGATAGACGATGGACACAAGTGAAAAACTGGAAAGATAGTTCAGTAGACGTTGTTCCCAGGTTCTGTCATTGAGAGACCTTTATGGCTCTTCTGCTGGTCCAAGATTTGCTCCAATCATTATTAGATTAGATTACTTACAGTGTGGAAACAGGCCCTTCGGCCCAACAAGTCCACACCGACTCTCCGAAGAGGAACCCACCCCTTCATCTAATTTTAGCATGACCAATTCAACAAACCTGTATAGTTTTGGACTGTGGGAGGGAACCGGAGCACCTGGAGGAAACCCACGCAGACACGGGGAGAATGTGCAAACTACATAAAGACACCTGCCTGAGGCGGGAATTGAACCCGGTTCTCTGGCGCTGTGAGGCAGTAGTGCTAACCACTGTGCCACCGTGCCGCTGGACATCTTTCTCCAGTTGCCTCTACTGGTCGGTGAGAGACACAAGGTGTCTGGTTCACTTATGAAAAATCTCTGCATTATCAGTTAAAGGTCAAAGCATATAATAACTGTTGCAGGTAAGTTAACTGGTTTTCTTTAGCTTTAGAGCGAGTTTTGACTGCAGAGAACAGGGACACCACTCCTGAGCTGGGGAAGAACTGAAAACGTGTCTCTCTCTCTGTAATTTGTTCTGAACTGTTCAGCTACCTGTGAACTGATCACATAGTTATTTGCAAGAAAAAGGTCTCAATTATCACTAACTGGTCATTAGTCCAAAGACCAATCAACTTATTAGGAATAAAAGCTGCTTTAGTACACCCCCTCAGTTCCAAGCCGATGGCATTTGTGCACTTACAGCTTGTTCAAGCAGTTGTTTACATATTTTCCTGGAATGGAAGTCAGGTTACTTGCTTTAAAAACTGTAGCCGTTTTTTCAAATCCCTTCCTCTGAAGAACTGTTTCTCATTTCAGTATCCAGTTTTAAAAAAAAACATGAAATGAAAAGACACGATCTTAGCACATAGATTTATGTGCTTGAATTAAAAATACACTGATTGACTTTGATAAAATATGAATAACATCTTTTCATTACAGGGTCCAGTAGGCCCACCTGGCAGAATGGGTCCACCTGGGCCGTTTGGAAAAGACGTAAGTATTATTTCCCTTGGTATTCACCAAACACTTTGAGTTCATTTTAGCAACTTTTGTTTCTTGTGAACGAACCAGATCTGAACTCAAAGCAGCATGGCCAATCAAATTGAAGTAGTGGTAAAATAACTGATCTATCTCAGTTTGTTTTGTGTTCCTGCTATGTTGAACATTTACAAAAATGTGTACAGGGTGATATTTACAGTCATTTAGCCAATATATGGTGATAACCGCTGTACGATATCATGTCTTGTTCACATCTAAGATAATAATTTGATGAATTTTGTCGGAAGTGAACCCACAGTTTTCTTACCCGTAAGAGTACGCACTATTGAAAATGACTAAAACTATTATTTTCATTTTCATGGAAAACCTGTTAAAATTATGCAATGCTGTTCCTAAGATTTTCATTGAAAGTATTTTGTGAATCCATCCAGTAAAAAAATAAACTCGATAAATGTCTGTAATCTGTAGCCCTAAGAATTGTTCAAGTTTTTATTAAATATTAAAATATAAAATTCTAAACATGACACAATTGATGCCATTGATCCTTACTTCTGTAACTACTTACATAGGAGTGGGTTAGCAGTGGATTGTAGTAGGTTTTCAGACAATGCTATTCAAGCTGTACGTTAGGAACAGCACGATAATTCTTTTCAGAGCTCTTTCTAGAAGAGCTTGTACCATTAGGTGAAATCTTATTGAGATGTTGAAATCTTAACTACCACCTCCTGAGCCCCATGATGCCTCTTTTCGGGAATGCCTGTTGATTTACAAGTCAGTCAGGGTCTTGCTAGGCCATTAGTGGGCCTTCTCTAAAATCAGTGCAGCTCTAACAACACTGAAGAAGCTTGACACCATCCAGGACACATCAGCCAACTTGGTTGGCTCCTCCATCATTGACGCTTAGTAGCAGCAGTGTGTTCTGTCTACAAAATGCACTGCAGAAATTTATCAACGATCCTTGGAGAGCACCATCCAAAACTTATCCACTTCTATCTAGAAGGACAAGGGCAGCAGATACATGGAACCATCACTACTTTCAAGTTCCCCTCCAAGTCACTCACCATCCCTTCACTGTCGCTGGGTCAAAATCCTGTACATTCGCCCTAACGGCATTGTGGGTCAACCCACAATATGTGAGCTGCAGCAGTTCAAGAAAGCAGCTCACCACCACCTTCTCAAAGGCAACTAGGGACAGGCAATAAATGCCAGCCAGCTACACCCATATGAGTGAATAAAATGAGACAACTGTAGCATGGCATTGGAAGAGGCCGGTCTGGTTAACCATGTCAAAATTTACAGTTGAGTGCATTAAAGCCCACACAGATTTTTGGTTATTTTTATTCCTTTATCAATTTGAATTGTTAGCTGGGACCGCTTGTGGTAAAAGGTAAAAAACAGACCAAGAAAGCTTTATTTGTCAAACCCGATCTGGAGGGTAACTGTAGGCTGAGCCTTGATTAAAAGACTCTAACAGACACAGCAACCGCAGGAAGAGCATGTGTTTAAATAGATAGCAGACATTGGCTATTAATAGGTCAGTACCCAGGAACTGATTTCTGCATGTCTGCAAGTGATCCTTTGTCCAAGCAGACAGCAGTTGGTGAATGATAATAGAGGCCTCATGAACAGATAATCAGCCTATCAGGATGGAACCAGAGTTAAAGCTGTTTTTTTGAACAATGATTTCTGTGAGATGGTTCTGGGCTACTGTTGAGACAGCATGATGATTTGAAAGCTCTCTGCCTAATCTGATACACCTGCTTCTGGAAGGCCAAAGAGTAAAACATTGAATCAGAAATATTGCTGCCTTTGCCTGGGTGAATCAAGAAGATGTCCCTAATCAAGGTTTCAGAAAAACCACCAAGGAGTCCACATTTATGCCTGTGAAACAACACATTGTGAGAGGTATCTAAGTAATCTGACCAATTTTGTTATTATCTTTTATTTATCCCTTATTGGTAGTTGTGTGTCTGTCTGTCTTTTGTGAGAATGGGGTTGAAAACAAATGCTTCATGTTTGAAGATGGGTGAAGAGGCTTTGCTTCTCCATGTTACAGTTGCAAAGGGTATAATTTGTGACATTAATCAGCTCACTGTGTTGTTTAATTCTCTCTCAGCTGAAGTTATTGTGTATTTAATCAGTTGTTAAGTCTTGTGTTTGAGATACAAAACCAGCATCTAGAAATTAATTATTTACAAAGTCCTCACATTCACAAAAATTGGTTATTCACAAGTCTGCTTAGGAACCATTGGAGTGACCATTTGAGGGCCGTTGATGGTTTAGTTTTATTGTGTTGTGACTGCAGAGGTAGAAATTATTTTGGTTCAGCTGTCCGTCTCTGTGTCATAATAAATGGAGATGGGTGAAGAGGCTTTGCTTCTCCATGTTACAGTTGCAAAGGGTATAATTTGTGACATTAATAACATTGGCAGGGACTGAAACCTGATTAGAGGGATTCAAGCATGAAGTTCCAGCAAAGATTGGAACAGGTTTGAGATGGGAGGGTCAGTGGTGGAAACTCAATACATTCAAGAACTTTTTGAAGAAGAAAATCAGGTTGGAGATCAGATTGCAATTTGCAAACATGGTGGGGAAGGGGGTAGTTTCCTTTGAGGATCTGATTAAATAAGGTGGAATTAAGGCAGAGATAGAGCACTCATAAAGAGGGGACTATTAACCATACAAAAGAGAAATGATGTTGTGAAATGTGAAATGCTGGAAATATACAAATAGTCTGGCAGAATCTTGGGAGAGAGAAGCAGAAATAATCCTGGGCTAGAACCTTCTTCAATTTTGCTTTTGAGTTCCACCCATCTTCACTTGTGTCTGGTCATCTCTAACTTCTCCCTGCTTTTTTTTGACATTTCTATCCCTATTTCTGGGGTTAGGCTATTGACTATTTTCAGTATAAGCCACTGACTCCCACTGCTATCTTGACTAGACTTCTCCAGAATCCACTTACTGTAAGCACTCTTCTACTCTCCCAGTTGCTGTATTTCCTTTTCATGTGGTCCAACATTACCGCCTGCTATATAGAGCTCCTGATACGTCTTCCTTCCACATCAACTGTAGCTCACAGAACCTTCAGCCCTGACTACTGGATACCATAGCATATGTTTCCACTCCGACTAGTTTTCCTCTTTCCCAGAGTATGTTAGTTTTCCTCTTGTCCCTTTATTTAGTTTCAAATGGCAACTTCATCTGTCATTCATACTTCTACAGAACATCTTTTTTGTTTCATTACTTATTCCATTATGACACACTTTGACCTTAAACCACGAGACCTTTTGTCAGCTATCTCACTTTCCTGTCATCTTATCAAAGGCCTTTCCTTTTGTCCTGTTTCCTGTCCTCCTCTTTTAAAGCCTATTATATCTCTAACTTTTCCCTGGCTTGATCCGTTAGCAATAATAATTGGAAGAGAAGTTGGGTGGTTATCATTTAGTGGGAATAGGTTCAAAAGAGTAAGAGATGGACAAAATAAGCTCAAAAAGGGGCATGATAACTGATAGTAAAGAAAATGCCACCGGGGAGCCAGCTTCGATTCTAACCTTGCAAGACTGTTTGTGTGGAGTTTATGCATTCTCACTGTGTCTGTGAGTTACTCCCACACTCCAGAAATCTGCATGTTAGGTGAATTGGCCATGCTAAATTTCCCCATATGTCGAGGGATGTGCAGGTGGTTTTACTGTGGCAAACGTAAGTATTGGGTGGGATGCTCTTTAGAGCGTTGGTACATACTCGATGGGCTGACTGGCCTCTATCTGTATCGTAGGGTTTCTATGATTCTAAAATAGAGAATGGTGCAAGGGTAAGGTTGATGCAATTTGCTGATAGAATATGAAAGATCTGACCATTGAACTGGATCGAGTCTCACATATATCCCACTATCTCTCCAACTTTGTGGGAACAAAATAACCTGTTTTTTAAATATAGGTTAACTGCTTTCTTCACACTTATTGACTTAACAGTGAATAAACTAGCTATACTTTGACTGACTTCAAACTGCAAAATTATTCACCTGCAAAGGATAGTGAAAAAGTGAAGGAACTGAGGGGATGGGAAAAATTCATTTATTATTAAGATTTCCGAATTACAGATTTTGAATACACAGCAGTCTGATTGCCCAGGCAACTCCTTTCTGTTTGCATTTACACTTTTTACATGTCATCATGGTTAGTTTGCAACATGTGATGGTTTACAATAAGCTGCTATTAGTGTTGTTGAATGCTGGCTGAATTGTAACACAAAACTTCAAAATCTTTCAATTTCAGCCATACAACAACAGTTCTATTATGTTTTATGTAACATTTATTTGTAGCTTTTGAGGATAAGAATAAAAGCAACCCAAGAGATTAAGTTTTTGGACAATGGTTCAGTATATCCATTTGATGTTAATAAATGGTCCTCAGGAGTTGAATAACTGCATGTTCCTCTCATCAGCATAGAAGTCAAACCAGTTCCCGATTGCAAATAGGAAATTGAGCAACTTTTTTTTACATTGCTATCACATCCTTTCACTATTGCCTTCTTATTATATGCTTTTGGAGCTACTGATTTACAATGTTTATTGTTAGGGTGAACCTGGCAAACAAGGAAGAATTGGTGAACGTGGACTACCCGGCCTTCCAGTAAGTAAAGCTTAAGTAGAAAATAAAGACAATGCTTGCATCACTTTCATACTGCTCCAGGATTTCAGTAAATATACCAGTGGACCATAGAATGAGCAGAAGGCTGACTGAGTTGTTTATTTTGAGTCAGATAAGTATTATACAAATTTAGAAGTTCATTATTGTGTTTAAAGGTCTCAAACTACATCCATCTTCACAAGATATTGTGAGACTTCTGAACTTTGTTCTAATCTGTTAGCCATAGGATTGCCTAACTCAGTCTTAGCTTGATACTTCTTGGCATTCAAAGATATTGTTGCTCGCTTGACATGCCCTTCTACAATACTAGCTCAATCCTCATAGCATCAATTAAAATGTCTGCAGTAACCGGTCACATCTCCCATAAGACTATGATAGCTCTCCAAATTTGATCTTATCAAGGAATGAGAGATATGCCAGCCATTGTGGTTGCAAATTAAGATACCAATCTCCATTGGTAGGATCTGGAAGAAAAATGTTTTGCCAGGAGCACAGAGCTAACCTTGGGCATGTTGTTGTGTGTTGACAGCTGTGTTGTAATCCATGGTGCACTATCAATGTAAAAGTGCCTTTATTTGAAGACCTAATGCTATTTACTTCCTCATAGGGTTCTCCTGGTCGACCTGGTATGCCTGGCATGCCTGGAATGAAAGGTCACAGAGTAAGTACCTGTTTTTGTCTCGTTTAGTATTCACAGAATATTTACCAATGTGACCACATTTTTAACACCTAAATATTAATGTGAATCCAGCAAAAGAAAATTAACCAACTTGGTAGGATTCAGTATATAATTATGAAAATTCACATGAGTTTGACACATAATAATGCATCATATAAATATGAAAGTTTGTTTTAAGACACTTTATAGAAAATTATAACAGTTCTTGAAAACTTATTATGAATTTTATTTCCCAGTGACAGAAAATTCAGTGAAGCTTCTATCCTCTCCCTACCCATTGCTACAAAAAATGTTATAAATGTTTTGGTCCTCAACACAAAAACAGATTCAAGAGCAGCTTCTTCCCTACTGTTATCAGACTCTTGAATGAATCTCGCACATGCTAATTCTGATCTTGCTTGCTTGCTTGCTTTCTTTTCTCTCTTTCTCTCTCTCACTTTCACTTTCTCTCTCTCTCTCTCTCTCTGTCTTTGTCTCACTCCCTCTCTCCACTGTTCTCTTCTTTGCAAACTTTCTCAAACTCTCAATCTCCCAACTTCTCAACCCCAACCTCTCTCTTTCAAACTCCCCATGTTCAGTTGCAGCCTCTCCACCAGCTCCTGCCTGCTATTGTCAAATATGGCAAAATAAGTTTTCATGGTGTAAATAAAGTATTTGTTAACCCTCAACTGTCAAAACATGGCAGCTGTAGCTCTCCATTTTTGTTAGATTAACAATAAAAATACTTAATCTAATAATCATCGCTTGGCAGCAACTGTGTTTTAAAAAAGAAATAAAGAAACTAAGGCTTTCTGTCACTCCCTGGACTTTCCTTTAGTCCGTAAGGGGAAGGAAAGAAAGCTCATTATTTATCTGCAAGGCTAGTCATTTTCTTCCACTATTTATTATGCAACTCTGTGGGCACACAGTACATTTTTCAGTCCATTATATAAATGGCTGGGAGGAATATTTTCCCAGCAATAGTTGCCAAGTTAAAGTAAGCATTTTAGATAAATAAGTGACAACTTCATGCATTTATATTTTACATGTTGTGTCTAACTCTCTCTCTCTTTCTCTCTCTCTTTCTCTCTCTCTGCACCTTCTCTGTGGCTGTAACACTATTCTGCATTCTGATCTGCTTTCCTGATGCACTTTGTATGGTACGATCTGCCTATAGAGCACACAAACCAACATTTTACTCTGTATCTCAATAACTGTGACAACAGTAAATCATCCAGTCAATGTGCCCCCTGCCTTTTCACAGACACTCACTCACCCACCCATTCCTCCACCACCCTGTCTACCTGCAACTCCATTTTCAAGGAACTGTGCACCTTTTATTAAAGAAGCATCTCTATTTTTTGTTAGCTCAACTTGATGGCCTCCAGTTTCTTCCTCGCTCTGGGCATTGTCAGTCTCTGCTGGTTATTTGCTGCTCTAAGTTGATATACAAACGTCTTCGGTCCATATGAACTTGCATAATCTGGAGCTAAAGAGAAAATCTTTATCCATATGCAGCAAAACCTTTACAATATCAATGTTTAGACTGAAAAGTGGCAAATAATGTTCACACCACACAATTGCTAGGCAATAGTCATTTCCAATAAGAGACAATCTAAGCATTGTCCCCTGACATTCAATGGCATTACAATAATTAAATACCCAACTATCAACATCCTGGGGTTGCCATTGGCCAGAAATTGAACCAAACTAGTCAAATAAATACTGTGACTGCGAGAGCAGGTGAGATTCTGGAATTCTACGGCACATAACTCAGCCTCTGACTCCCCAAAGGCCTTCGTCCATCTACAAAGCACAAGTCAAGAGTGTGATGGAATATTCCCCATCTTTGTGGATGAGTGCAGCTCCAACTACACTTGCAAAGCACCATCCAGGGCAAAGCAATTGGCTTGAGTGGCACAACATCCACAAAGTTTACTCCTTTGGCAACCAATGCTTAGAAAGTCTGTGCCATCTACAAGATGCACTGCAGGAATTCACCACAGTTTCTTCAAAAGCACCTTTTAACTCCACAGTCATTTCCATCTAGAAGGACAAAACCACAAATATTTGGGAATGCCACCATCTGCAAGTTCCCCTCCATGCTACTCCCCACCCATTCTTTCTTTGTCATTGGGACAAAATCCTGGAATCCCCTCCCTAAGGGCATGGTGACTCTACCTACAGCATGGGGACTGCACATTTTCATGAAGCCAGTTCACCGCCACCATCTCAAGGGCAACTTGAGATGGGCAATAGATGCCAGCTCAGCAAGCGACACCCGCATCCCACATCCCACATGAGAATTAACACAAGAAAACTAAACATTGCATCCACGGTTTTCATTATGCTGCCAGAGTTGATTGTGTGTCTCCAGAGCTATGTCAGTAGGACCTCAATCATTACCTTGCAACAGTCACCGGAAAAGGGAAAGGAGTGAGGACAGTTTATGACCACAGATATAACACATGTCATTTCTAGCTGAGTTGGTGATCCGTTGTTTAGAAACCCCTGGTGTTACTTTGTCTTTTAATTCCCTTCTTTTTGTCGGATACTATTAATATTAATTAATTATTCACAATATTCTAAAGCACTAGTAGGAACAATGTAACACGTTATTTTGTCTTGTCTGTATCTTTGACAGGGTTTCAATGGACTTGATGGTGCTAATGGTAAACCTGGTCTTCCAGGAACGAAGGTATTGTAGATCGACTCATAGATGTTTACAGCACACAAGGAGACCATTCATCCCATACTGACCTTGCCAGTTAACAAATACGTGGCTGCACTAATCCCATTTTCTAAATCTTGGGCCTATAGCCCTGGAGATTCTAGCAACGCAACTGAATATTCAATTATCTGTATATATTTTAATATATGTATTAATGTAAGTATTAATAAATATTTTAGTTCAATATTTTAATATTAATGGTAATTAGAGTCTTATGTTTTTGTTTTCAAACAGTTGTATCCAAAACCATCTGAACTGGATGTCTCGACTGTTATTTCTAACGCTTTATATCTGATTCTAAACAGGGTGAAGCTGGTTCTCCTGGAGGCAATGGCTTACCTGGTCCAATGGTAATCAGATTTACAAAATGATTACGTTCTGATGGGCAGACAGGGTCTGAGTATTGGCACAGTTTGATCTTTCTTAACTGTGGCCATCTGAAGTTTCTCTCCAATGGCAGGTTTCCCCTAGAACATGTTGATCTTGGTCTGTACGTAGACAGATCAACAGGTATGTCCAAGGTGAAGTACATATTTGTGTTGTGCACCTTTAAATCCATTTCTTCCTTTGTTATAACTAGAGAATACAGAATATACCTACATTATGTTTATCATTAAAATTGGAGTACTGCACTACCAAATATTATGCATTGCACAACCATTTACAGGTAGAGGATCAGTCTTGATCAAATACATATTAAAAGTATCGAACTAGCCTGACTTACACATTGCATGTTTACCTAGTCCAAACATAGAGACAATGTTAAAGAACAAGCCTTCATGCACCTTTCACTTTACAAGTGTAGAGAGTGAAAATGTATTTCAGGAGCTGATCATGGGTAATGGGACAAATGCTTAATTAATGAAGGGATTTATTGGAGCTGTATTATGTGGATGATGTCATGTCTGTTTGACTGCAGCTCCCAGAGTCTTGTGGTGCATTGTTAATGTCACCAATCCTGAACCACAAAGCCTCATCCCATCTGCTCCAGATGTGTATCGTAACATGTCTGAATAAATTGGTATCTGTACATTAAAACGATATAGTAATTTGAGTAAGCATTCAGACCAAAGGTTTATTTGCCTAATTAGGTAGATGATGATAACTGTTAATGCTGCACAATTAGTCTTATTTTCATAAATAGCTAATATTGTCAGTGTTCATCTAGACTGATTCTTCCAAAGTATTGCAATAACCACCATGTTAAAGGCATTATAATCCCGCTGTTAATAAAGATAATTTCCTTATTGGGTAGTCCTAGGAGAAGGGGCTCTTGAAAGGAGGCCAGATTCAAGAGTGGGTGCTTCAATATTCTAGTCACTAATTTAAAAATACAAAAATACCAGGGCTACATGCATAAACTCTCCCAAACAGCGGATCTGAGAGCAGTTCCTCAGCAAGGTGTCCAACTAGAGAGTCAGTCCTTACAGTTACCTCAGAGGCATGTAAAAATATAAAACCGACACTTCTTTTCACTTAACAAATTTCAAGTTGTTCCTTTTGTTTCATCCACAGGTGACCAGCTAACTCTGCATGTACAGATGTGGTTGATTTTCATAGTTGCAAATGTATGTTTCAGCAGCAACCAGCTGAAATGGCTTGTCATTTTTTGCAGTAAAGTTACTGTTTTTGTTCATCACATATCTCAGGGTTCTCGTGGTCTGCCTGGTGAGAGAGGGCGCAATGGCTCTCCTGGAGCAGCAGTAAGTACAGTCATCCATTACAATTGAGCAAAAAGCGTTTCCCCTCAGACATCATTATTTTGTTCCAAATAAACCAGGAGCAGGAATACACCATTTAGCTCTTTCAGTCTGACCTGCTGTCATTCAAAAGGATAATGGCTGATTTTATTTTAACCTTGTATCCACATTCCTGTCTGTCCTGATAACCTTCCACCACCTTACCTTAACAAGAGGAAATATTATCTCTACATTCAACCTGTCAAGATTCTTCAGGATTTTATATGTTTTAACAAAGGTAAAACACATAAGTAGCTACAAGCCGAGCTCCTCTGATTTTTCTTTGTAGGACAACCTACTAATTCCCACTGAGATACATGTCCAGCAAACATTCTCTGAACTGCTTTCAATATTTGTGCGGTTGTGATACCCAAAACACTACTCGGGTAGTGTCTCCCACCCATCCTCCTCCTCTAACCAAAAAAAAAGGTTCTGTGCACCAGATTGGTAAGGTAACGAGTTTATTTTTTATTCCTTATTTTTCGATAGACACTTTGGGAATTTAGAATAGTGGGAATGGAGGTTAGGGCAGTTAAATGTTCCTCCTGCAGAATGTGGGAAGTAAGGGTAACCACTAGTGTCCCTGCTGACTACATCTGCGGGAAGTGCACCCAACTCCAGCTCCTTGAAAACCATGTTAGGGAACTGGAGCTAGAGGTGGATGAACTTCGGATCATTTGGGAGGCAGAGGGGGTTATTGAGTGGAGTTACAGGGAGGTAGTCACTCCTCAGGTACAAGAAAAAGACAGATGGGTTACAGTCAGGGGACGGAAAGGGAACCGGCAGGCAGTGCAGGGATCCCCTGTGGCCATTCCCCGCAACAATACGTATACCGTTTTGGATACTGTTGGGGGGGGGATGACTTACCAGGGGAAAGCAGTGGGGCACAGGGCTCAGAAGGGAAGGGGGGAGAGGAGCAGAGCAGTAGTCATTGGGGACTCGATAGTTAGGGGGACAGATAGGAGGTTTTGTGGGGACAAGAGAGACTCATGGTTGGTGTGTTGCCTCCCAGGTGCCAGGGTTCGTGATGTCTCTGATCGTGTTTTTGGGATCCTTAAGGGGGAGCAGCCCCAAGTCATGGTCCACATAGACACCAATGACATAGGTAGGAAGAAAGATGGGGATTTAAGGTAGAAATTCAGGGAGCTAGGATGGAAGCTTAGAACTAGGACGAACAGAGTTGTCTCTGGTTTGTTGCCTGTGCCACGTGCGAGTGGGGTGAAGAATAAGGAGAGAGGAGTTGAACACATGGCTAGAGGGATGGTGCAGGAGAGAGGGTTTTGGATTCTTGGATAGTTAGGGCTCTTTCTGGGGTAGGTGGGACCTCTACAAGCAAAATGGTCTTCATCTGAACCAGAGGGATACCAATATCCTGGGGGGGAGATTTGCTAAGGCTATTGGGGTGAGTTTAAACTAATCCAGCAGGGGATGGGAACCAAAATTGTAGTTCGAGTATAGAAAAAGTTAAGAGTAGGGAGGTACAAAATCAAATTTCAGAGACGCAAGATGGCACCGGCAAGCAAGAAGTCGGTTTGAAGTGTGTCTACTTCAATGCCAGGAGCATCCGGAATAAGGTGGGTGAACTTGCAGCATGGGTTGGTACCTGGGACTTCAATGTTGTGGCCATTTCAGAGACATGGATAGAGCAGGGACAGGAATGGTTGTTGCAGGTTCCAGGATTTAGATGTTTCAGTCAGAACAGAGAAGATGGTAAAAGAGGGGGAGGTGTGGCATTGTTGGTCAAGGACAGTATTACAGTTGCAGAAAGGATGTTTGGGGACTCATCAACTGAGGTAATATGGGCTGAGGTTAGAAACAGGAAAGGAAAGGTCACCCTGTTGAGAGTTTTCTATAGGAGAAAGTGAGGTTCGCAGATGCTGGAGATCAGAGCTGAAAATGTGTTGCTGGAAAAGCGCAGCAGGTCAGGCAGCATCCAGGGAACAGGAGAATCGACGTTTCGGGCATAAGCCCTTCTTCAGGTTTTCTATAGGCCTCCAAATAGTTCCAGAGATGTAGAGGAAAGGATAGCAAAGATGATTCTTGATAGGAGTGAGAGAGACAGGGTAGTTGTCATGGGGGACTTCAACTTTCCAAACAAGTACTATAGATGTGTCATTTTGTTGTCCAGTGTGTGCAGGAGGGCTTCCTGACACAGTATGTAGACAGGTCAACAAGGGGCGAAGCCACATTAGATTTGGTACTGGGTAATGAGCCCGGTCAAGTGTTAGACGTGGATGTAGGTGAGAACTTTGGTGATAGCGATCACAATTCTGTTATGTTTACTTCAGTGATAGAAAGGGATAGGTGTTACAGCTGGGGGAAAGGCAATTACGATGTGATTAGGCAAGATTTAGGAAGCATAAGATGGGGAAGGAAACTGCAGGGGATGGGTACATTAGAAATGTGAAGCTTAGTCATGGAAAAGCTCCTGTGTGTCCTAGATAAGTATGTACCTGTCAGGCAGGAGGAAGCTGTAGAGTGCGGGAGCCGTGGATTACAAAGGAAGTGGAATCTCTGGTCAAGAGGACGAAGAAGGCTTATGTTAGGATGAGATGTGAAGGCTCAGTTAGGGCACTTGAGGGTTACAAGGTAGCCAGGGAAGACCTAAAGATAGAGCTCAAAAGAGCCAGGAGGAGACATGAGAAGTTGTTGGCGGATAGGATCAAGGTAAACCCTAAGGCTTTCTATAGGTATTTAAGGAATAAAAGAATGATGAGAGTAAGATTAGCGCCAATCAAGGATAGTAGTGGGAAGTTGTATGTGGAGTCAGAGGAGATAGGGGAAGCACTAAATAAATATTTTTCAACAGTATTCACTCCGGAAAATGACAATGTTGTCGAGGAGAATACTGAGATACAGGTTACTAGACAAGGTGGGATTGAGGTTCACAAGGAAGAGGTATTAGAAATCCTGCAGAGTGTGAAAATAGATAAGTCCCCTGGGCCAAATGGGATTTATCCTAGGATCCTCTGGGAAGCCAGGGAGGAGATTGCTTTTGTGAAGGGTAGGTCATGCCTCACAAACCTTATTGAGTTCTTTGAGAAGGTGACCAAACAGGTAGAGGAGAGTAAACTGGTTGATGTGGTGTATATGGATTTCAGCAAGGCATTCAATAAGGTTCCCCACAGTAGTCTATTTTACAAAATGCGGAGGAATGGGATTGTGGGAGATATAGCAGTTTAGATCAGTAATTGGCTTGCTGAAAGAAAACAGAGGGTGCTGGTTGATGGGAAATGTCCATCCTGGAGTCCAGTTACTAGTGGTGTACCGCAAGGGTTGGTGTTGGGTCCACTGCTATTGATCATTTTTATAAACGACCTGGATGAGGCTGTAGGAGGGTTGGTTAGTAAATTTGCAGACGACACTAAGGTCGGTGGAGTTGTCGATAGTGAGAAAGGATGTTGTAGGTTACAGAGAGATATAGATAAGCTGTAGAACTGGGCTGAGAGGTGGCAAATGGAGTTTAATGTGGACAAGTGTGAGGAGATTCACTTTGGTCGGAGGAACCGGAATGCAAAGTACTGGGCTAATGGTAAGATTCTTGGTAGTGTAGATGAGCAGAGAGTGTCCATGTACACAGATCCTTGAAAGTTGCCACCCAGATTGACAGGGTCGTTAAGAAGGCGTACAGTGTTTTAGCTTTTATTAATAGAGGGATTGAGTTCCGGAACCAGGAGGTTATGCTATAGCTGTATAAAGCTCTGGTGCGTCCGCACTTGGAGTACAGTATTGTGTACAGTTCTGGTCATCGCATTATAAGAAGGATGTGGAAGCTTTAAGTGATCATTGAACAAGCGTATGGACCTACAAGGAATAGTGTAGGTTAGATGGGCTTCAGATTGGTATGACAGGTCAGCGCAACATTGAGGGCCAAAGGGCCTGTGCTGTGCTGTAATGTTCTATGTTCTATGTTCTAATACAATTAAGTCCTTCCTTAAATAAGGTGTCCAATACTCTACACAGTATTCTAGATGTCGTACCATCAGTGCCCTGTTTAACTGAAGCATGACCTCTATACTTTGCACACAATTCCCCTCCATATGATAACATTCTATTACCTTTCCTAATTTCTTGCCTGCACCTGCATAGTTACCATTTCTGACTCATGCCCTAGAATACACTAATTCTCCCCTGCATCTCAGAAAGTTCTCACAATTTTTAGATACCTGATTCCTTTTTCTATTCTGAGGTTTAAAAAAAAATGCAGATGCTAGAATCCAAAGCAGACAAGCAGGAGGCTGGAAGAAGACACCAATCCAGGCAGCATCAGGAAGTGGGCAAAAGTGAGGACTGCAGATGCTGGAAACCAGAGTCTAGATTAGAGTGTTGCTGGAAAAGCACAGCAGGCCAGGCAGCATCCGAGGAGCAGGAAAATAGATGTTTCAGGCAAAAGCCCTTCATCAGGAAGGATAGGAAGGGCTTTTGCCTGAAATGTTGATTTTCCTGCTCCTCGGATGCTGCCTGACCTGTTGTGCTTTTCCAGCATCAGGAAGTGGAGAAGTCGACATTTCGGGTATAAGGGTTATACCTGAAACATTGACTGCTCTGCCTCCTGATGCTGCCTGGCTTCCTGTCTTCTTCCAGCCTCCTGCTTGTCTCCTTTTTTATTCTTCTTGCCAAAATGAACAAGTTCATATTTTCTCAAATTGAGTCCCATTTTTCAGAACTTTACCTACTCACTTAACGTATCTCTATCTTTTTGTATCCTCATTATGACCTCTTTGTAATTTACTTTTCCACCTATTTTTGTGTTATCAGCAAACTCGACAACCAGATATTCTGTTTCTTTAGTTAAAACATTGATTGTGCTATTAACAATTGTTTACAAATTACAATGCTCAGTTAAATGCTACCAACCTGAATATGACCAATCTATGTCTAGTATCTGCTTCCTATTCATGAAACAATCTTTTCTCCATGAACCCACCCTTCTCTTTCTCACACATGCACACACGTGCACACATATATGTACTCACACATATAGGCACATACACGCACACTAAATGCAGTCCAACTACAGGTTCCCCTTTATCCATGGCCCATATAAATTCCTTCAAACACTCCAACAGATTGGATAAACATCACCTGACAATATTTTGCATTAGAAAATTAAAGGAATCCTGTCACCTACTGGTGGAATGCTAAGTAATAATTATAGTAGCAATAAATAATTGGACTGATATGGACCTGAAAACTGGAACAGGCATTTAATATTGATCTTTAACATTTTGAGCAACCTCAATTTTTCATTTTGATAATATTTGTCATCTCATTCTTTGAATTTCTACCTGGTTATTTCCTGTAATTTTATTTAAATGCCATCTTATTTTTAATACATTCCAAAGAAAGCTGACTCTGAACATGAAGTTCCTTTTTCTTCAGGGTACCCGTGGGCATGATGGCAGTCCTGGTAAAGATGGTGCACAAGTGAGTAAAAGTATTGTTTACTATAATGTACTTTTAATATAAACATTTGATGGATTCTTTTTTTGCTGAAGTTTTTATTTTGTTCAGATATATGCATATAAAACTTTGTTTTTTTGTTTCAACTTAGGGCTCTCCTGGACCACCCGGTACACCTGGTTTTCCAGGTCAAGCAGGAGCTAAGGTATATTGACCAGTCAGCATTTGACAGGACTGATATTGTAAAAGTAACACCTTCAAATAGAGCCATGTTATTACTTGCAATGCATTCAGGTTTTTGCCAGATTTAGATTGTTAATGGTGCATGTAGCAACTGTCCTTGTGTGGTGGTTCAGTGGTTAGCGCTGCTACCTCACAAGGCCAAGAACCTGAGTTGATTCCAGCCTTGGGTGACTGTGCGGAGCTTGTGCATTCTCCCTATGTCATGTGGGTTTCCTCAAAGATATATAGATTTGGTGGATTGGCCATGCTAAATTGCCCATAAGGATGTGTAGAATAGGTGGATTAGCCATGGGGGTTGTAGGGATAGGGCTGGTTATGGGTGTGGGCATGATGGTCTTCAGAGGATCTGTGTGGATTCAATAGGCCAAGTGGCTTGCTTCCATACTGTAGAGGTTTTATGATATTCTAATCCTATTTTCTAGAACTTGGGCCATAGCCTTTTTATGCCATGACAACGCAAGTGCACATCTAAATATTTCTTTCTTGGATCTTCATCCTTTCCTTTATCCAACAGGTATGAGCTCCTACCTGCCTAAGTGGATGAAGAGCAGTTAAGTGGGGGAGTGACTGGCAGAGGGAGGGAAATGCCTGGTCAGGAGCATAGGTTCTGTTCTCTGCAACAGTGAGATGGAGAATTTGAAGGTTGGGTTGCCTGCGCAGTGCCAAGCTTAAAGACATTTTCTGAAGAATAGAATGAACTTGGAATGGGAGATGTAGTTCCAGTTGTCATTCTGTATGTGGGACCCAACTCCAGGTGGAACAAAAAGTAAAAATCTGCAAAACAAAGTGTCCAAAATGATCAGAAGAACCTCAAAGGTAATAATTTCTGGCTAGCTACCTGAACTCTATGCATATTTTAATGGTCGAAGAAACTATAGAGTTAAAAGATTCTGAAAGAGTCAGGTGGGAAACAGAAAGATTCCAATTCATGAGGCACTGGTGCCAGTACTGGGAAAAGATGAAGCTGTTCTGATGGAATATGTTTTATTTAAACCAAGCTGAGACAAGTTGCCTGAGAAATTGGATAACTTGGATTGTTGATTGGAATTTAAATTAAAAGGGTGATGTTGATGTGTGGGTAAGTTCTCAGGCAAAGGAACAGTTCTAAATCTAAAGAGAAAAGTGCAGTCTATTGTACTGTGAGATGATTTAGAACAGAGTGGAGTGTGACAGAAAGGGAAGAGTTTGGTAGTAATAATGCATTGATGAATAAGATCAAATTGGGGAGAATTATGAGATGTTAGAATTAAATGGATTTTATTTCAACACACAAAACATTTGGAGCAAGGTAGATGAATCCATAGAAACATAGAATGCTTACTGCACCAAAGCAGGTAAATTGGGTTGTTATATCTGGGAATGCTCTCTTCAATAGCAACTCAGCTAGTTCTACATCCTGACCTTTTCCCCTCGCCCTGCATTTCTGGATTGGCATATATAACTTGCTTTGATGTTAGCAACTGGACTGGAACCCTGGGCTATATTACTTCTGTGAGTTTTACCCCTTCAATGCTTAGTTTTTTAATCCATGTATTAGATTCAGGGATTTTACAAATTTGATCTCTAGGAAGTTGTTGGGTAGAATTCTGATGCTTGTCCCCTGTAGCATGTGTAGACTTCCACCCTATATCCCAGTCTCATTTATCCTGACATCAAACAAATTGGATGAGATGAGATTTAAAACCTGACTTTGTATCTTTGAACTCCCACTGGGTAACTGGTTTTATCTCGCCCAGCTTCCCAGGTAATATTGACTTATGGCGTCTGTTGAGGGACAGGTCCCTTCCCTTTCCCCTCTTCGTTGGGATTTTTTTTTTCTCCCAACCTGTCCCACTTCCCCAGGAAAACTCTTAAGTGTATGTTCAGCCTCTACCATACTTCCTGTGGCTCTTTCACCAAGTGAGGCTTCACTTTCATTTGTTCTCTAAGGACTTCTTGGGTCTGCCTTTAAATTTACTGCAAAGGTATCTTTTAACCAGATCTCTGGCTCATCTTTTGTCACCTACCCTGGCCTTTTCTTGTCTTCCATTATGGCTATTTGTGCATCTTTATTGGGTTCAGCCCTGACCCTTCCAGATAATGTTCACCTGACTTCAGCCCAATTTAGTTCCAATGACCATTCACAGTCACATCAAACCTCACACGTTTTATTTTCCCGGTAGGGTTTCCAAATCTCTCTCAGTCCCTTGCCTTAGGTTCTGTCCTGACCCTTTCTATACTTGCAGCCTATCGTCAGCTCTGTTTAATTCTATTGGCTCTTGTTGAGTCTCATGGATTTTACTGCTCCCTTTGGGGCTTCCAATCTCTTTCAGTTCCCACCCTTTTTGCCTCTTGTTGGCTTTCTCCGACCATTCCCTTCTGTCTTTGTGTCTGGCTCAATGCCTGTCAAACCATAACTCAATATAATATCTTTTTTTTCTAATTATGGACTGCACCCATAAGAATTTCACTCCATACTCTTTTCTCAAGTGCTCTTTGATCAGCACATTGGAATTTGTCTTGCTTTCAGGTGGAAAGCCTTTTATTTTCCCCAAAGTCTGAGAAAGCTGGAATCTCCAAGAAAGCTGATTTAACTCTCTGGCTGCTGAAGGTAGTCATTCGTCAGGATTTCTTTTGACACAAATTCCTGACATCTATCCTAGTCAATAGTGATGCTTAAGGAGACACTGACCATCTTTAATGATACTACCACTGGTTTTGTAACTTGAGTTTCTGTGGAAACGTTGAATTCACCAGTTTTCCATTCCATGTCTTGGACATGCTGCAAATGAGGTGAAAGTGGGTGCTGGAGATCAGAATCAAGACTAGAGTGGTGCTGGAAAAGCACAGCAGATCAGGAAGTATCTGAGGAGCAAGAAAATTGATGTTTCAGGCAGGAGACCTTCATCAGGTCTGATGAATTCCTGATTAAGGGCTCTTGCCTGAAACTTCGATTTTCCGGCCCCTTGGATACTGCCTGACCTGCTGTGCTTTTCCAGCACCACTCTAATCTTCATGCTGCAAATGAGGCAATTATATGGTTCACACATGTCTCCATCCAGTTCTTACCTTTCAAAGGTTAGTGACAGTTCTGTTTTCTCTCCTTATCTTCTTTTTCTCATCAGCTCGTCTCAGGATATTTATCTCACTCCTATCTCTCTCTTTGGTCTATGACAGTTTCCAGATCCCAGCTTCTCTAACTTTATGATCTATGTGTTCACTCATTCCTGTCAGCCAGAATGGTCCTGCCACCCTCTGTTCACCCTCTGTTGGGCAGCACGGTGGCACAGTGGTTAGCACTGCTGCCTCACAGCGCCAGAGACCCGGGTTCAATTCCCGCCTCAGGCGACTGACTGACTGTGTGGAGTTTGCACGTTCTCCCAGTGTCTGCGTGGGTTTCCTCTGGGTGCTCCGGTTTCCTCCCACAGTCCAAAGATGCGCAGGTCAGGTGAATCGGCTATGCTAAGTTACCCGTAGTGTTAGGTAAGGGGTACATGTAGGGGTATGGGTGGGTTGCGCTTCGGCGGGGCGGTGTGGACTTGTTGGGCCGAAGGGCCTGTTTCCACACTGTAAGTAATCTAATCTACATAAATCCCAGATTGGGTAATGATTGAGTTTTGGTGGCAGTTATTACAGTCAGGTACACTAAATACAGATTTTGCATCCATTAGAGATTGGAAAAATAAGAGGTCACTTGGTTAAAACATATAAGATCTTGAAGAGTATTGACAGAGTATTGATGTGGAAAGGATGTTGACTCTGGTGGGAGAATCTAAAATTCGGGGTCACTGTTTAAAAATGAGGGGTTGCCCAATTAGGGCAGAGGTAAGAGATTTTGTTTTTCTTTCAAAGGCCTGCAGGTTTTTGGAATTCTCCTCCTTAATTTGGTAAAGATAGAATCTTTGAATATTTTGAGGTAGATAGCACCTTGATATATAAAGGGGTGAAGGTTTACTGGGGGTAAGGCAGGAATATGGAATTGAGGTTAAAATCAGATCTGTCATGATATTATTGATTGACAGACCAGGCTTGAAGGCCAGAGTGGCCTAAATCCTACCTCTAATGTATAAAGTCATGTGTAATTGCCATTATGCAATTCTCTAGAAGAAAGTGAGGACTGCAGAAGCTAGAGATCAGAGTTGAGAGTGCGTGGTGCTGGAAAAGCACAGCAGGTTAGGCAGCATCCGAGAAGCAGGAGAATCAATGTTTCGGGCAGGAGCCCTTCATCAGGAATTCTCCACCATCAACATTCCTACATATTATCATTGACCAGAAGCATATCTAGATCAGTCATGCAAATACTCTGGTCTTAAGATAAAGTCAGAAGCTAAGAATTGCATGAGGAGTAACCCTCCACATAATTCTCCAAACTTTTCTACCATCTTAACTCAGAAGTTTTGTTTTGGAATATTGTCCACCTGGCTGAAAGAAGATACTCCAAGAATATCTAAAAAATTCTGCACCATCCAGGGTGAAAGAGCCTTTAGACTACCATGATGATTGAGGAGGCTATCAAACATATAGGAGGATGTCAGACAGCACCAATTGACTGGTTCAAGCACTGGAATTGCATTTACAGAATTCTGTTGGTAGAATTAATTATTTTTACTTTGTCTTGGACTCCATAGAGGTGTTGGTTGAAATTATTTTCAGGCATTTCACTTATCCTCTACAATCCATCCTTACCCTTTGGAAGCAGCAGTATGGATCTGAGGCTGCTTGAACTGGGAGGTGAAGGAGAAGTTATAATGACTTCCAGGAAAGCAAGGATTAGTATGGAAGAAGTACTTCCAGTTACAGAGCATTTAGATTTTGAAGAATTAAAGAAGTCAACTGTCCTTTGAGTGATCACACTGACTGGTCACTGTCTATCTTGATGGCCACGTGTGCAAATGATGATGTGCTTCACTTGGGGATGAAACCCAATGTCACCTTCACCTTCAAGGCCAAGACTGTCAATTAATGAATGTGCTGCCAGTTCTGGAAAAGATACAGCCACCAAGGGATGCAATAATCCTTGGAATAAGCAAGCAAGTTCAAGACTACAGTTTGGTAGTTACTTGCAAGGCATGGAGGCCAATGCTGTGAATGAACGATCTTTGAAGATGCGACCATTTGCTTGGATAGTTGCAATTTCCTGTCACACAGGATCTTGATCATTTCCAAGTAGATCCTACATTGTGAGCTTGATCCCTGCTCATTTCCGTCTCTCCCAACTCTCTGCTTCCTGGACTTTACGTTTTACTCTTCTGCTGTCCCAGACTAAAATAAATCTGACAATCACGTTACCATTGCCAGTTGGAATTGTTTATTCTAGGTAGATGTCCCTACCTGTGCTCTTCCCATAATTCACATGTGTGTTCACAGAATCACAGAAGTCTTACTGGAAGAGGCCATTTGGCCCATCATGCACACACCGGCTCTTCAAATGAGCATCATTGCCTAGTGCCAATTTCTGATTCTTCTCCAATCCCTTGCACATAACCTGGCGCTGTGCAGTATACTCAATTTTCCAACTGGGGTCTAATCATTATCTTATACATATTCAATATCAGCTCCTTGCTCTTGTACCCTATGCCTCTGTTAATAAAGCTGAGCATGCTGTATGTTTTATTTACTGCTCTCTGCAACTATCCTGCCACCTTCAATGATCTCTGCATGTATATATCCAGATCTCTCTGCTCCTGCACCCCCTTTAGAAATAGAAACTCCCATTTAGAATTGTCTTTCAATGTGTTTTCTACCAAAATGCATCAACTTATACTTTTCTGCATTGAACCTTATCTGCCACCTATCCGTCCATTCCACCAACATGTCATTGTCCTTTTGGAGTTGACCTAATGCAAAGCTGAGATGTTGAGAGCCGAGTTTCCCAGCACCCATTCCACTGAGTGGCTCTGCTGACCCTCCTTTGGGCTATGTTGATGCTCTGGGGCAGTTTTCAGTAGGTTTCAGAAGGTGTGGTAACCTATTCATTCATTTAAATAGGGGAATTTCCAGCCTTGGCAAACTACTGACAAGATTTTCAGCAGTCTTGATTGGTCCTGAGAAGTGACAGTCTATCTCACATTAGCTTCGAAGTCTAATGTGTTTCAAAAATGTGAACATAGCTGAAAAACAATATATTTGACACTACTACTTTGCAGTAAACACACAAGTGATATTAGGAGACAGTGAAGTTGCAGATGCTGGAGATCAGAGTTGAGAGTGTATTGCTGAAAAAGCGCAGCAGGTCAGGCAGCATTCAAGGAGCAGGAAAATCGACGTTTCAGGCCAGAGCCCTTCATCAGGAATGTGACTGGGAGCCTCGGGGGTGGAGAGATAAATGGGAGTGGGGGAGGGGGGTGTTGGGCTGGGGGAGAAGGTAGTTGAGAGTGCAATAGGTGGATGGAGGTGGGGGTAAAGGTGATAGGTTTATTTCTTCATTAACTTGATGCTACTATCAAGGCTAAATGTCCTACCTTCCACACAAATTAATGATGTAGTGAATGAAATTTCAGTGCCAGTGCGGTGCCAAGTATGTCAGCTAAGTGTCCCAATGTCTGGTGGGTGGCATCAAAAAGCACATGGCTTCAGCTGTTCATACAGATACTGGTTATAGAGGGTCTAAGGGTTTGAAAGGGTTAACACTGACGAGTGCTTTAAACACCACTGTCCATTCTCACGTCATTTGGATTTGTCTGCATGTACAACAATACTAGCTTCAACCAGAACAGTCCAGCATTAGATGTGAAGCCACTATTGACCAGTTATAGAAAAGTAAACAATTTACGATATTAATCAGACTCTCAATGTGGTTCACTTACACTTGCTAGAAGCTACAAGTATTGATATGCAAGGCCCTGAACTCGAGCGTTATCCACCATTGCACTTTTCTCAATTAAACAAAAGTTTGGATGTTAATATTTTCTGGTGCATTCTCCATAAACAAAATCTCAACCAATCAATGTCAGCTTGTAATTCTTGAAATTAAATTCAATAAAATATTGGTGATGACACAGTATTCCCGGTGGATCTCGAATGAAGGTGTTAAATTGGGGGAAGACCAGCTAGAACTGAAATTTGGCAAACTATAACTCAATTAGGCAAAAATTGGAGAATGTGCTTTGGGAGCAACTGTTTGAAGGAGTCTTTTAAAGGGCAGTCAATTAGAATGCAGGACTGGCATGTTCCTCCGAAACTGAAGGACAGGAATGGCAGGATTCAGGAACCTTGGAAGACAGGGGAAATCAGCTTAGTCAAAAATAAACAAAGCATACCTATGGTCTAGGGAACAGATAAGGTCCTCGAAGAATATAGCGAAAGTAGGAAGGAGCTCATATGGGGGGGGTTAAGAGGGCCAAAAGGGGCCATGAAATGTCCTTAGCCAACAGGGTTAAGGAGAATCCCAAGGCATGTTATACATATATTAGGAGCAATACGGTAGCCAGGAAAAGACTAAGCCCACTCGAGGATGAAGGAGAGAGGTTATCTGTGGAGCCAAAGGAAATGGGTGAGATCCTTAATGTGTATTTTACATCATTATTCACTAAGTAGAGGAATGTTGAGGTTAGGGAAGGTGTGTGAATGTCCTTGAGCATGTTAATATTATGAAAGATGAAGTGTCTGCTCTCTTGTATTAAATTAGACAAGGCCCCAGAGCAAGATGGGAAACAAGGGAGGAAAGAGCTGGGGCCTTAAAAGATATTTTTGCATCTTCTTTGGCCTCAGATGAGGTTCCAGAAGATTCAAGAATGGCCAATGTTGTTCCCTTGTTTTAGAAAGAAGATAGAGACAATCCAGGTAATTACCGGCCAGTGAGCCTGACATCAATGGTGGGGAAGCTGTTGGAGAAGATACAGAGAGACAGGACTTATTCACATTTGGAAGCAAATGGACTTGTTAATGATAGCCAGCATGGGTTTGTGCAGGGAAGATCATGTCTCCCCAACTTGATTGAGTTTTTTGAGGAGGTGACAAGAATGATTGATGAGGGAAGTGCAGTGGATATTATTTACTTGGACTTTAGTAAGGCATTTGAAAAAGTACCTCATGGCAGGCAGGTATGAAAGGTGGAGTCTCAATGGATCAGGGGTATACTGGCGAGATGGATACAGAGCTGACTTGGTCATAGATGACAGAGAGTAACGGTAGAAGGCTGCTTTTTGGAATGGAGACCAATAGCTAGTGATGTTCCACAGAGATCAGTCATAGAATCTTTGTTGTTTGTAATATATATATAAAAATGTAGGTGGTCTGATTAATAAGTTTGTGGATGATACTAAAATTAGCAGAGTTGCAGATAATGAGGATGATTGACAAACGATACAGTAGGGTTTGGATAGATTGCAGATTTGGACAGAGAAATGGCAGATGAAGACTAAGGGACGACCTAACAAGGTCAGAAAATTATGAGAAGCATAGCCAGGGTGGTTAGTGGGAGGCTTTTTATCTCAGATGGAAAAGTCAACTACAAGAGGGCACAGATTCAAGGTGAGAAGGGGAAAGTTTACGGGAGAAATGCAGGGAAACTCTTTCACCCAGAGGAGTGGTGGATACCTGGAACGTATTGCCGGTGGAGGTGGTAGAAGCAGACATGTTAGCAATGTATAAGGTTTATCTCAATAGACACATGAACAGGACATGAACAGAGGGATAGAAACCATACATGGACAATAAGTAGCGTGTGTAAATAGGATAAAGAATCCGTGCAGACTTGGTGAGCTAAAGGGCATGCTCCTGTACTGTATTGTATCGTGTTATTAATCTTAAATTCCAAACCAATTCTGAAAAAGTGTTCTAATGAACTTGATACATTAATTTGGGCTCTGTCTCCAAGGCTGTTGCCAGATGTGCTGAGAGCAATTCTGCTTTTATTTCAACTTTCCAGTATACACAGTATTTTGCTTTCATTTGTGATTCCTATTCCTTGGTGTATTACCAATGACAATGTCTTATCTAATCAGAACCCGCTTGTCACCCAGTCAGTACGCTCTTTGTCATGCAGTATAAATTGTTGTTCCCTTTCACAATTTGCTACTGTACCTGTCCTGAACTGCCAAACACCTACAGAAGTAAGTGTTACTTCTCCGAGAAGGTGATCAGTTGTTTGGAGTGGTGGGCTTTAGGTAGAAATAGATAATATGCTTTCAATTTCAAACTAAACGTGGTGTTGTAGAAAATGTGCAATTTATTTCAATTGGTCTGCATTAGGAAGGTGCACTCGATGAATTGGTGGTCCCCTATTTTAACGGAACGTATCTCAGTTGATATTTGTGGAATGGAACACTGATCCCTTTCGCGTTAATGATTGAGATCCAAATGCACTTGTTTATATAATCAATGTTATCAAATTTAAGAGATAACAGAAGAAAGGTTACTGAACCTAAGACATTAATTGTGCTTTCGCTTCTCAGATGCTGCCAGTCCTGCTGGGTTTTGCCAGGAGGTTCTGCTATGTTTCTGATTTACAGCATCCGGCAGTTTGTTGTTGTTTTAAATTAAGGAGATAGATGCACTGTTACATGTTGATTCAATATCCATATGATCCAGCAGGAGAACTTTCTTACCTGTCATTCTCTCATTGTGATGGAGTATGGTCACGAATGACCTCCTTCCATTGTCCGATTGATACCTAAAAATGGCACGAAAACCAGTGCAGGATCTGGTGAAATTGGTTTCTACTCATAATTACGGGGCTTTCAGGATGTTCCTGGGACTTTGCAGGCTGACTAAATAAGTATTGCTCGCAACAGGAGTGCTGGCATTTGACCTCGCTTCTGCTTTAGTTATGCTGGCATCGAAAACTTATAGTGGTGTATCACAACTTAGCAGGAGTAGAGCTAGCTAATGCTTTTGTAGTACGCTCCTACTAATACAATGGCTGCAAGTAAGGTGTGGATAGGAATTCCAAAGCGCGCTTGAGACTCTCGGAACTGGCAGAGACTCCGTGCTTTGGTGTCTTTGCAGTTGCACTTGTTTTGTACCAGTCACAACAGGGGAGCAAACTCTGATGCTTTCTGTTCCAATCCAACAGGAAGAATGATAAATTTCAGCCATAAAATATACAGTGTTGCAGCTAAAGTGCAAATGTTAGTCCCTATCTTGTCACCTTGAGTTTTTGATTCAGCTGAATTTTCCAGGAGGTCGCACTGTTTTCAAAGCGTTCTTTTATTTTTCTCTTCTAATGATGTATCTTGCAGGGTGAAGCTGGTGAGAAAGGTTCTCGTGGTTCTGATGGGACTCCAGGGTTAAGGGGTGAACCAGGTTTGCAGGGCCGTGCTGGAATTTCAGGCCCACCGGTATGTAAACAGTGATCAACTTCAACCTTTTATGCCTGCTTTACAGTGACCGATTGATGAATGATAGAAAACTCAGAAAATGTTTCCTGACGGCCTGATCTTTGTTTATATTTCAGGGGAAACCTGGAAAAGATGGATCGCCTGGTGCTCGAGGTTTACTGGTCAGTTAGAACAAAAGTAAAGTGTTAATTAAAGAGTGAAGGTTTCAATAAATATTGTTTCTTCTTATTGGGTTTGGCCTACTATCTTTGAGGAGAAAGTGAGGTCTGCAGATGCTGGAGATCAGAGCTGGAAATGTGTTGCTGGAAAAGCGCAGCAGGTCAGGCAGCATCCAGGGAACAGGAGAATCGACGTTTTGGTTCCTGAAGAAGGGCTAATGGCCGAAACGTCGATTCTCCTGTTCCCTAGATGCTGCCTGACCTGCTGCGCTTTTCCAGCAACACATTTCCAGCTTTGGCCTACTATCTACTTTGCGAGAGGTGTAGATTATTTTCTAAATGGGGAAGGTTTCAGAAATTTGAAGCACAAAGGGATTTGGGGGTCTTAGTTCAGGATTATCTTAAGGTACCCAAGCAGTTTCATTTGGCAGTTAGGAAGGCAAATGCAATGTTGGTATTCATTTCAAGAGGACTAGAATAAAGAGCAGGGGTGTACTGCTGAAGTTATAGAAGCCTCTGGTCAGGCCACGTTTGGAATAGTGAGCAGTTTTGGGCCCTCAATCTAAGGAAGGATGCATTGGCCCAGGAGGGGGTACAGATGAGGTTTACAAGAATGATCCTGGGGATGAAGGGTTTGTTGTACAAGGAGTGGTTGAGGATTCTTGTTCTGTACTGAATGGAGTTTAGACAGATGAGGTGGTCTATTTAAAGAACACAAAGAGGCCTGGACAGAGTGGACATGGAGAAGATGCTAGAATCCCTGCTAGAATCAGGGAGGGTCCCAGACCACTGGAAAAACATTAACATGACTCCTCTGTTTAAAAAGGGCGTAAGGCAAAAAACAGAACATTAGTTTAAACTCAGTCTTGGGTAAGATTTTGGAGACCATTGTGAAGGGTAAGATTTCTGAATACTTGGAAGCGAATGGTAGAATAAGGAAAAGTCAGCATGGTTTCATCAAGGGGATGTCATGCCTGACAAATCTTCTAGAATTCTTTGAGACATAATGAGTAGGTTAGACCAGAGAGAACCAATGGATGTTAAGAAGGCCTTTGACAAGGTGCAGCACATGAGGCTGCTGAGTAAGATAAGGGTCCATGGTGTTAGAGGCAAGGTTATAACATGGATAGAAGCCCGGCTATCTAGCAGAAAGCAGAGCATGAGGATAAAAGGATCCTTCTCAGGATGGCAGCCAGTGACAAGTGGTGTTCCGCAAGGCTCAGTGTTGGGACCACAACTTTTCACTTTATACATTAATGATCTAGATGAAGGAACTGAGGACATTCTGGCTAATTTGCAGATGACACAAAGATAGATAGAGGGGCAGGTAGCATTGAGGAGACAGGGAGGCTGCAGAAAGACTTGTACAGGTTAGGAGAGTGGGCAAAGAAGTAGCAGATGAAGGACAATGTAGTAAACTGTGTGGTAATGCACTTTGGTAGAAAGAATCGAGGCTTGGACTATTTTCTAAGAGAGAATTCAGAAGTCTGAAGAGCAAAGAGACTTGGGAGTTCTAGTCCAGGATTCTCTTCAGGTAAAATTTCAGGTTGAGTCAGTAATTAGGAAAGCAAATGCAATGTTGGTATTTATTTTGCGAGGACTTGAATATAAAAACAAGGACGTACTTTTGAGGCTCTATACGTTTCTGGTCAGACCACATTTGGAGTATTGAGCACAGTTTTGGGCCCCATATCTCAGGAAGGATGTAGTGGCTCTGCAGCATGTTTAGAAGAGTTCACGAGAATGGTCCCAGGAATGAAAAACTTAACATATGAGGAACGTTTGAGGGCTATGGGTCTATACTCAATGGAGATTAGAAGGATGATGGAGGATATAATTGAAACTTGCAGAATACTGAATGGCCTAAATGGAGTGGATGTTGGGAAGATGTTTCCATTGGTAGGAGAGATTAAGACCCGAGGACACAGCCTTAGAGTAAAATGAAGATCTTTTGGAACAAAGATAAGGAGAAACATCTTCAGCCAGGGAGCGGTGAATCTTTAGAACTCACTGCCACAGAAGGCTGTGGAGGCCAGGTCATTGAGAATATTTAAGACCGAGATAGATAGGTTCTTGATTAGTAAGTAGATCAAGGATTACGGGGATAAAGCGGGAGAATGGGATTGAGAAGCTTATCAGCCATGGTTGAATGGCAGAGCAGACTTGATGGGCTGAATGGTCTGATTTCTGATCCTATGTCTTATGGTCTTATGGTTTTAAGATGCTTCCACTCGTAGGGGAGACTAGGACCTGAGGATGCAATCTCAGATTGAAGAGACAATCTTTAAAAACAAGATGAGGAATTGCTTCAGCTAGAGCGTGGTGAATCTGTGGAACACATTGCTGTGGAAGTTTGTGAAGGCCAAGTAATTTTATGTATTTAAAACAGAGATAGATAACTTCATGATTAGCAAGGAGATCAAGGGTAACAGGGAGAACATAGAAGAATGGGAGTTGAGAAACCTATTAGCCATGATCAAATGGGACAGCAGACTCGATAGGCTGAATGGCCAAATTTTCCCCCTATATCTTATGGTCTTATGGGCCTAAATATAAGTTGACAAAAGCCAGGCCATTTGCCTTGATTGAGCATTATTTGTTTCCATGGTAGAACAGACTGGGTAATGATTGTATTGTAACTGCCTTTATTGAAACAAAAGAAATATCTCCAAGGCCTTGTAGAAGCATGCAATGGATTTATTAATTTTCAATTTAATAGTTCAGTTTTTTAATTCTTGTGTGATTTTACATGAAGGATTGAAAAGTATGAGCAGCATAGATTCCCAAACAGATACAGCATTCACACCATTGTCTTTCCATTCCAGGGTCCTCCCGGTCAACCTGGCAGCCCTGGTGGACCAGGTCCAATTGGTAGCCCAGGGCCAGCAGGTACTAATGGAGTTCCAGGTTCCAAAGGTCTACCAGTAAGTGTTTGCAATGCATTTGTTATTTCAGTGCACAAGGGAAATTTTATGCTCATCATAAAAGTTCATATTTTTAAAATAAAGACTCAACAAATATAATATCGTGAATTGAGGAATGATTGTTCGACAAAACAAAAAATGGACAGGACTAAGTGGAGTAAGTGAGGACTGCAGGTGCTGGAGATCAGAGTTGAGAGTGTGCTGCTGGAAAAGCACAGCAGGTCAGACAACAATTTGAGAGGAAGAAGAATCGACGTTTTGGGCAAAAGCCCTTCGTGGGTTCATCTTTGAATTGGCAAGCTGTAATCAGTGGGGCACAAGAAGGATCAATGCTTAGGCTTCAGCTGTTTGATTTTATTTGATCTGATTTATTGTAGTCACATATACCTAAGTGAAAAGCTTTGTTTTGTGAGCGGTACAGGCAGATCATAGTAAACAAGGACATACAGATCATAGGGAGCTTAGACAGAGTGAGACACACAAGGATATGGCTGCACGGGAGATGCACATGGAAAGACCAACATTAGCAAGATCAGCATTATTTAAAGTTAGAGAGGTCCACTCCCTCAGTCTAATAACAGCAGGGAAGAAGCTATTCTTGAACCTGTTAGTCTGCGTGTCCAAGCTTCTGTACCTTCTGCCTGATTGGACAGGTTGGAAAAGAGCATTATTGGGGTGGGAGGGATCTTTGATGATGTCAGCAGCCTTTCCACAGCAATGAGAAGTGAAAATGGAGTTCTTGGCTTTGATGATGGTCTGGACTTTTTGTAGTTTGTTATGGCCCTGGGCATACCAGGTTGTTATGTATCTGGATCGAATGCTTTCTGTGGTGCATCTGTAAATGTTAGTGAGGACATGCCCCTTGACCATTGCATCCACATGGGGTCCAGGACAGATTTGTAATCTACATCAATTATTTAAAATTATGCAAGACTCGATGAGAAGTTAAGATTGTGAATAATGCAAGGTGACTTTGGGTAAGATGAAGAATATTGGTGAAGGATCCACTGTGTGAAATTATCCATTTTGGAGCTGTACAGGAAAGCAGAAGCTGTTTGAATGGTGACAGAGCAGGAAATGCCAAAGTATTCAGAGAGATCTGTGTGTCCTAGTAGAATCACCGGGAGTTGCCATGCCGGTAAAGAAAGCAATTGGGAAATCAAAGGGCCTATAAGCCCTTGTTGCAAAGGAAATTGAAGAAGTCTTACTCCGTTAACCAGAACTTTGGGAAAACCACACAAACATGCACACATTTGGTTTTCTTTCCTAAGCGAAGGTATAATAGCCTAGGGGAGATTGCAATGCATGCTGATTGGATTGATTCCTGGGACAGGAGAAATTGAGAAAATTGGAAATATGTTCGTTGGAGTTTGAAAGAATGAATGATGATCTTATTGAATCATGTAAAATTCTTGGAAGAGTTAAGAGATTTTTCTCCTGACAAGGAATCTAGAATTAGGAGTCAAAGTCTCAGAATGAGACTTTGATATTTAGGATTGAGATTGTCCTGAGTTCACAGGACAACACCTTGTGTAGAATGTCCTTATTGAACGAGCTATGTGATGCTTGCCTGCAATGATGCGCCCCATATCTGAAGTCACATGAGTATGACAAGTTTGGAAGGTCTTTTGTACATGTTATTTACATCTGAACACTCACTTTTTCAACACAAACAACAAAAACCAAAATTGCATGCACTATCATCATTACCCAAGCTCATCCATTAACATCCATCATCCATCATCCATTATTCCATTGAGTCCCACTTTTGTCTGTTTATTTTCATACATGACATCCTTAGTATATTTGTGTCTTGCTATGGTACACATGTGGGTTGTCAACTTTTCCTCCAACATCTGCTGGTTAGATTGATGTGCTCTCTGGTTTTGTTTCAATATCTCCTCAGCTGATGCTGCTGATTTATGCTTTCAACACTTTTTCATTTAGCTGTGTTATAAAGGGAGGCAGTGGCACAGTAGTAAATCACTGGACTAGGCTGATGTGCATGGAAATGAATTTGAATCCCACCATGAAGTACACAGATCTTGAAAATTTATTTCATTAAAGCCTAGAATTAAAAGCAACCATAATTATGACAGTGTAATCATGTAAATTGTCATTAAAATGGGTTTGGTACACTGATGTGCTTTAGTCAAGGAAATCTGCCATCCAGTGACTTCAGACCCTCAACAATGTGATTGACTTTTTACTGCCCTCTGAAATGGCCTGGCAAGCCGCTCTATATCAATTCACTATGAAGTTGAATAACAATGGACATCTCTATGATCCAAGAATGTCAGCTCACTACCACATTCTCCAGAGCAGTTAGACATGGGCATGGTCAATGACACACACATCCCATGAACTAATAAAAGAAATCTGTGCCTGACAATGTTTCCTTTGTGGTCCTGAATTAGGATCATTACCATTGCAGTGTGTTTGTTTAGCTGCCAATGAATGCAAAACAATAAACCTCTTCTGAAACATGTAGGGTCATAAGTCCAAGCTTTCGACTTGTTTTTGCCGAGAGGAATGGCTTTAGCATTGTGTCAAATATCTGGAGTTTCAGATTTTCAATTTTGTCATAGCATTAAGCTCAGATGCCAATTTGTTCAATTAGAATGAACATCATTTCATCACAGTGTCAATTTTATCTTTGATTTTTTTTTTGTGTGTGTGCGCCTTGCTCTAAGACCATTTACATTTAAGGACTCCATGTGCTTCTGAATAGAATGCTGTGAGCCTGCCTGACAATTAGTTGCAATGGGTTTTCAGAATGTGTAGATATAGAAATCAATTGGCTTGCTGTAACATTTCATGTCTTATGTGCTTTTCAGTTTTAAATAAACTAACACATGGATTTGATCAAACCTTGAGGAATTGATTGATAATCAGGCAATTATCATGAAAATGGCCTGGTAATTTACATTGGAAATGACCAATCTGATGCGGCCTATTGTACTTGAAGTGTCAGGAAGCATGATTCACAACATTAATCTCATACAAAACATCAATGTCATCAAACTGCCAAAACATGTGAAAATTCAAATTTTGTCAGAAAACTGGTTACTATTCTTTATTGACTTCAATTGATACATGACAAATCTTTTTGTGAAGATAACATAAGAACATAGCTAAGGACTAGGAGCAGGAGTAGGCCACCTGGCCCTTTAAGCCAGCTCCGCCATTCACTAAGATCATGGTTGATCTTTTAGTGGGCTCAGATCCACTTACCTTCCCTCTCCCCATATCCCTTAATTCATTTAAGAAAAATCTATTTTAGCTTTAAAAACATTTACTGAAGTTGTGTCAATTACTTCACTTGGCAAGGAATTCCACAGCTTTACAATCCTCTGGGTGAAGAAGTCAGACAATAGACAATAGGTGCAGGAGTAGGCCATTCGGCCCTTCGAGCCAGCACCACCATTCATTATGATCATGGCTGATCATCCACAATCAGTATTCTGTTCCTGTCTTATCCCCATAACCCTTGATTCCACTTTCTTTAAGAACTCTATCCATCTCTTTCTTGAAAGTATCCAGAGACTTGGCCTCCACTGCCTTCTGGGGCACAGCATTTCACATATCCACCACTCGCTGGATGAAAAAGTTTCTCCTCAACTCTGTTCTAATTGGCCTACCCCTTATTTTTAAACTGTGTCCTCTGGTTCTGGACTCACCCATTAGTGGAACCATGCTTCCTGCCTTCAGAGTGTCCAACCCTTTAATAATCTTATATGTCTCAATCAGATCCCCTTTCATTCTTCTATACTCAAGTGTATACAAGCCCAGTCGCTCCAATCTTTCAACGTATAATAGCCACGCCATTCCGGGAATTGACCTCGTGAACCTACGCTGCACTCCCTCAATAGCCAGAATGTCTTCCTTCAAATTTGGAGACCAAAACTGCATACAATACTCCAGGTGCGTTCTCACCAGGGCCCTGTATAGCTGCAGAAGGACCTCTTTGCTCCAGTACTCAATTCCTCTTGTTATGAAGGCCAGCATGCTATTAGCTTTCTTCACTGCCTGCTGTACCTGCTTTCATTGACTGATGTACAAGAACACCTAGATCACGTTGTACTTCCCCTTTACCTAACTTGACTCCATTTAGATAGTAATCTGTCTTCTTGTTCTTGCCACCAAAGTGGATAACCATACATTTATCCATATTAAACTGCATCTGCCATGTATTTGTCCATTCACCTAGCCTGTCCAAGTCACACTGTCTTCTCATAACTTCCTCCTCACATTTCATCCCTGCCACCCAGCTTTGTGTCATCAGCAAATTTGCTGATATTATTTTTAATGCCTTCATCTATATCATTAATGTATATTGTAAACAGCTGAGGTCCCAGCACTGAACCTTGTGGTATCTGCCATTCCGAAAGGGACCTGTTTATCACTACTCTTTGCTTCCTATCAGCTAGCCAATTTTCAATCCAAATCAGTATTTTGCCCCCAATACCATGTGTTCTAATTTTGTTCACTAATCTCCTATGTGGGACTTTATCAAAGGCTTTGTGAAAGTCCAGGTACACTACATCCGTTAGCTCTGCCTTGTCCATCTTCATAGTTACATCCTCAAGAAATTCCCGAAGATTAGTCGAGCATGATTTCCCCTTCATAAATCCATGCTGACTCTGACCTATCCTGTTCCAGCTATCCAAATGAGTTATAATGTTATCTTTTATAATTGACTTCAGCATCTTTCTCATCACTGACGTCAGGCAGTCTATAATCCCCTGTTTTCTCTCTCCCTCCTTTCTTGAAAAGTGGGACAACATTAGCCACCCTCCATTCTGCAGGAACTGACCCTGAATCTATAGAACATTGGAAAATGATTACCAATATGTCCACGATTTCTAGAGCCACCTCTTTAAGTACCCTGGGATGCAGACCATCATGTTCGGGGACTTATCAGCGTTCAGACCTCACCGTCTATCCAACACCATTTCCTGCTTAATATAACTTCCCTTCAGTTCATCCCTTACCCTAGGTCCTTCAGCCACTATTACATCTGGGAGATTGCTTGTGTCTTCCCCAGTGAAGACAGATCCAAAGTACCTATTCATCTCTTCTGCCATTTCCTTGTTCCCCATAATAAATTTACCCGTTTCTGTCCTCAAGGACCCAATTTTAGACTTAACCTTTTTTTTCTTTTTGCATACCTAAAAACGTTTTTACTATCCTCCTTTATATTTTTGGCCAGTTTGCCCTCGTACCTCTTTTTTTTTCTCCGTGTATTGCCTTTTTAGTTATCCTCTGTTGCTGTTTAAAAGTTTCCCAGTCCTCTGGCTTCCCGTTCATCTTTGTTATGTTATACTTCTCTTTTATCTTTATACAGTCCTTAATTTCCCTCATCAGCCACGACCACCTCTGCCTCCCCTTAGGATCGTTCTTCCTCTTTGGATTGAACTGATCCTGCACCTTCTGCATTATACCCAGAAATACCTGCTATTGTTGTTCCACTGCCATCCCTGCTAGGGTGTTGAACCATTGAACTTTGGCCAGCTCCTCCTTCATAGCTCCATAGTTCCCTTTGTTCAACTGCAATACTGACACTTCTGATTTTCCCTTCTCCCTCTCACATTGCAGATTAAAACTCATCATATTATGGTCTCTACCTCCTAATGGCTCCTTTACTTTGAGGTCCCTGGTCAAATCCGGTTTGTTGCACAACACTAGATCCAGAATTGCCTTCTCCCTGGTAGGCTCCAGTACAAGCTGTTCTAAGAATCCATGTCAGAGGCACTCCACAAACTCCCTTTCTTGGGGTCCAGTACCATCCTGATTCTCCCAGTCTACCTTCATGTTGAAACCCCCCATAACAACTGTAGTAATACCTTTGCAACAGGTCAATTTCAACTCCTTGTTCAACTTACACCATACATCCAGACTACCGTTTAGTGGCCTGTAGATAACTCCCATTAGGGTCTTTCTACCCTTAGAATTTCTCAGCTATATCCATACTGACTCTACATCGCCTGATTCTATGTTCCCCTCGCAAGGGACTGAATATCATTCCTCACCAACAGGGCCACCCCACCCCCCTCTCCCCATCAGTCTGTCCTTTCGATACCACATATAGCCTTGAATATTAATTTCCCAGGCCCTGTCCACTTGAAGCCACGTCTGTTATCCCCACAACATCGTAACTGCTAATTTCCAACTGAGCCTCAAGCTCATCCACTTTATTTCTTATGCTTCGTGCATTCATATATAATATTTTTAATTTGTTACTCCCCTCACCCTTCCTATCAATCCCTATTTCACTTGACCACACTGTATGATCCCTTCTTGAGTTTTTTGCTCTGTTGATTCTGTTGTCTTTCTTAACTTCTCTTATTCTCACATTCCCTTTAACTTATTCTTGAATTTCCAGTCTGTCCCCTCCACCCCACTACTTAGTTTAAACAAGCATGTGTTGCAGTGGCAAACCTGCCTGCCAGAATGCCCGTTTCCCACCTATTAAGGTACAAGCCGTTCATCTTGTATAATTTATCCTTACTGCAAAACATACCCCAGTGATCCAAGAATTTAAATCCTTGCTTCCTGCACCAGTTCCTCAGCCACACATTCAAGTCCATTATCTCCCTGTTCCTGCTCTCTCCAGCCTGAGAAACTGGAAGCAAACTGGAGATAACCACCCTGGAAGTCCTTCTTTTCAGGCTTCTTCCGAGTTCTCTGAAGTCCCGCCGTAGAATGTCCCTCCTCTTCTTCCCGACATCATTTGTGCCGACATGCACTATCACCTCTGGCTCTTCACCTTCGACCTTGAGGATTCCCTGCACACTCTCAATGACGTCCTGGATCCTGGCACCAGGAAGGCAATATACTAAATCCCGCAGAACCCCTTTCAGTCCCTCTCACTATGGAGTCCGTTATTACCATGGCTCTGCGTGATATCTGACTGCTTGGCTCTGCATCCACGCCAATTTTCGATTGGCAGACCTGTCCAATCGGACTGGCAGTGTCGTCTGTCTCAACAGATTCCAAGAGAGTCAACCAGTTCACGAGAGGTACTTCCCCTGGGGTCGCTTGTACTTGAATCATCTCTTCCTTCCTCATCGTTAACTCCCTTCTTCTCTCTTCTGGTATGCTCGGTGTAATGACCTCGCTGAAGGTCCTGTCCAGAAAATTCTTGTTCTCTCAGATGAGCCTGAGGTCATCTAGTTCTTTCTTCTGTGCTGTAATATGCTCCTTCAGAAGCTGAATGTGTACACACTTTCCACAGCTATAGGAGCCAGAGACACCATCAGTGTCCCTGACCTCCCATATCATGCACACAGCAACTGAATCAGTTTGGCAGTCATGTCTTCACCCTCTTCAAACTGTGGCGTAATCTCCTTCTCTATTCAGTCCTAATCTGCTCCATCTAATCTTGAGGCTATGCCCTCTTATCCTAGTTTTACCTACCATCCTCTCTACTTCTATCATCTATTCTCCTCATGCTTTTCTATGTTTATAAGATCCCTCCTCCATTCTTTCCAAATTCCAATGAATATAATCCCAATCTACTCAGTCTTTTCTCGTAAACCAATCCCTTCAACTCCAGAATCAACCTAGTAAACCTCCTCTGCACCCCCTCCAGTGCCAGTACATCCTTTTTCAAGTAAGGAGACCAAAACTGCATGCAGTACTCCAGGTGTAGCCTCACCAGCACCTTGTACAGTTGCAATATAACGTCCCTGCTTTTAAACTCAATCCCTTTAGCAATGAAGGACAAAATTCCATTTGCCTTCTGAATTACTTGCACCTGCAGAGCAATCTTCTGTGATTCACACACAAGGACACCCAGGTCCCTCTGCCCAGCAGATTTAAGTAATAATCCTTTTTACTGTTACTCCTACCAAAATGGATGACTTCACATTTATTAACGTTGTATTCCATCTGCCAGACCTTTGCCCACTCACTCAAAGTATCTAAGTTCCTCTTCAAAGTTTCACAGTCCCCTGCACACTCTGCTCTGCCCCACTCATCTTAGTGTTATCTACAAACTTTGACACACTACATGTGGTCCCCAACTCCAAATCATCTGTATGAAAAAGGAGGCAGACTGAACAACAAACTCTGTATCATCAGTCTAATGAGAAGATTCCTGATTTTCAGAAAGATCTGAAGCAACTTGCATTTAAAATAAATCATGCTGAGCAGGAGCAGATATAGAAATATCATCTTGAGCTCCAAGCAACATCGGAGAAAATGACTGTCCTGCAAAACAAGTGGAGATGCACATCACAAACAAGGAGCTAAAAATCACTCCTGAAACAATCCTTTCAGAGAAAAAAAAACTTCTAGCAATGATGCTCCAGTGAAGAAACCAAAGCAGGATATATATATAAAACCATACAACCACAGAAGCAGGAAGTGAATGTGTCTAGGCTTTGAAGAAGGCAAACAAAAATTCGGAAGAGGTTGGGTGGTTATCTGAACAGGTTGTAAAGGAGAAAAGTATACTTGACCCATAAGAGGCTAAACTTTTGATATTGGAAGAATCCAGAGCATAAAGCTACAAGCTTTACAATTAACTAGAAGTTCTCAAGGGACTGAACAGTAAGTACCAAGAAGATTTGACCCACTTGAAACAGCTTTAAGGAATGATTCAGTTAATGCCGAATCTGAAACGAATGTTAACTATTATGCAACAGGATAAACGTGCTGAAGCAGCAGCTACAGTCCATGAAAGAGCAACTTGACAACACAAACAGGAACAGCAGATAACATCATTGATGACTATGGGCAACAAACAGCACCTCCAGACAAAGTTACCATCAGGAGATCCAGAAGTATCAGAAATTCCCTCTGTATTATTGAGACCCATTTAACTCACTTGTTATTGGATATAGTTAAAACTTTATTTTGGAAAAGAAGGGACTTTTATATGTATACTTTGCCTTTAATGAGTTCACCTTTTAAGGTCTCCATGTGGTAGGTGTGCCTTGTGGACAAACCTACCAGCCAAGATTGACGCCAACAGTAGACCTCTTGACTGATGGCAGATTTTCTGCTGGGAAAGATTCAAGTGCCCTTAATTTCACACAAAGCTCCTACACCACTCTCTTCTGACTCTAAACACTTCATGAGATCTCCCAATGCATCACATTGCACAAAACCTTCACCAACACTTTAATAACAAATGAATATCGAAAAACTTTGGATGTTCCACGATAATTTGCTTAACTCATACGAGTGCAAAATCCTTCAAGTTCAACAGTCTGGATTTATGAAAGACCATTTAAACTGGAGTAATGCTAGGTCAAGCACCATAATCAATATTAGACATCGATTGATAATCTAGTCTGTTCACTCTGCAGACTTACATCACTCTTGCAACTTTGATGGGCTGTACCAGACGTGTTGCAGTTACAGTTTAGACAGACAGTTCAGACTGTCTGCTCTTGCTGAGATAATACAGTCTGAAGCCAGCAAAGGCTTGGAACAGCCTGAAGGCTTTCTGCAAAGCCACTTGAAACCTCTCCCATTGACAGTCAGAGCCTTGAGCCAATGTGTTGCAGAAACAGGGTAGAGCAAGTATTTAGCTGGATAAAAACCACCCTTGATTGAGGTACAGGTTGATTAATTGAGTTTAGTGCATATTATTGAAAAGGTGCTGCTGGATAAAATTATGATTGGAAGAGCTTGTATTGGACTGGGGTGTACAAAAGTTAACCATGTTTAGTCCAACAGGTTTATTTGGAATTACTAGCTTTCCTGCTTCATCAGGTAGCTGTGGAGCAGGATCAGAAGACACAAAAAAATGCAATGTCTTGCAACTGAAATGATATATTGATTGAAATTATGAAAGGGTTGTTTTGTATTTTAGTTTATGTCTGAACTGTGGCCGCAAGAAGCTTTAATAGTTGTAATGAAGGAATGGTATGTTTGGAAATGTTGATGAACAAAGTTTTGAGCTCATGGAACTGGATTCTGATGATTTGCTCACATGTAACATGTTTGGACTGTAGATATACCAGCTTCCTTGTCCATTCATTCTCTGCCCTCTCCTCCTAAATTGATCACTGAATCTCAGGTAGCAATGACTCCACCTTCAGAATGGCCACAGGCTACCAACTTTGGATCACTTGATCCAATGAGTATCGGAGAGCTTCTTCCAACAGGTTAAGGCAGTGGAATCATGTTTCAGGATGCCATTGGTCTGCTTGATGGTGCTTGTTATATTGTACAGTCATGTATAGTCATGTATGTTACGGTTACAGAGTTTTCAGCCTCTTTGTACAGTGTTCTACATTGAATAGTTGCTGAGCAACACCTTATCTGTTTTGACATGGTGCCTATGATGTTGCTGACACAGGTTGAAAGCATTATGATTGCTGCCAGGACAGTAGGTATTCATAGGTAACATGACATTGCAGCTGTAATGCCACATCAGCAGCACACAGAGTCATAGCTCGTGTGGTTATGATAGTTCTGTATATTGACAAAGTTATCCATTGCTAATAATGTTTAGACATGAGACTCTGTTTGTTTAGAAAGTGCTTTGAGAAATATTAATTGGTCAAATATACAAAATACTCAAGCTCAGTCTGAGTGTACTTGTAACTACCTTGCATCATTTTAAAACATGGGAGTTTAAATTTCTAATGCAGTTCAGTGTGCTTTAATGGGGAAAAAAACATTCGGTGTTCCTCATCGATTCTTATTGAAGTATAGACTTTTAATTTTTCCAGACGACATTCTGTAGAGGTTACCAATAAATATGTTATTTCCTTTCAAAATACCCAAATAATTCCTGATTCAGAATATAATTTCACACAACTTGTTTTAAAAATGATTGCCTATCATTATCAATTTTGTTTTCTAATTGGAAACTCTTCACTTTCTTAGGGTGAATCTGGGAAACTGGGAGCAAAAGGAGACCCTGGTCCGCAGGGGGAATCTGTAAGTCACTTTATTTTGTACCTTTCTGTCTGGACTAAGGAAATAAACTGAATAACTAAACTTGTGAATTGGGACAACTTTTACTGAGCCATTTCAATAATAGTTTTAGGTATTGCAGTTTATGAAAACTTTATCAGAATAATGGAATTAGTTGACAAATCTAAATAGACATTAAATGTTTTTATGTTTTAAGTATGCCTTTTTATGAGTCTAATTTTTTTTGTAGTAATAACAGAAAATAATCATATTAACAAAGAACACTGATGAGCCTCTTCAGATCCAGTGATCTATGTTTACTTTTGTTTGGGGGAATTATGGAAAGACGAGGTGATAAGCTGTCATGCTTACTATCTAACAACTACTAGGAAGAGGTACATTACAAAGAAAGAAGATCCAATTTCTCTTTTTACAATTGTGAAAAACTAAGCAAAATGCATGTTGTTCAATCTCGATTATTCGACAAAAGATTATAATATTTTGCTATATTTCACATGTTAAGCCATGTGCATTTTTCTTCTTGCTAGGGAACACCAGGAAGTCCAGGTGCCCCTGGTCCTGCTGGTGAAGAAGGTAAAAGAGGTCTCCCTGGTGAACCTGGGTCAACTGGTGCAATAGGCCCTCCTGGCGAGAGAGTAAGATAAAATCAATGTCATACACTTATTTTCTATGGTAAATATGTAACAGTTGGTACCAAGTATGGGCCACTACACAGCATTAATTAAAATTAGAGCTTTCTATATGAACACTAATGTCCATAAGTTCATATGCCTAACTGCTGTGTATTTGTAAAAGGTAATGGGAACAATACACCAATGATGTTTGTATTCCCAAGAATATAGAAGGCTATAGGCTGAATTATCATAATTTAAGATGTTAACAAAACAGCTGTCATAAATAGAGCAAAGATTTTTCTATTGGTAAGAAATTCTAATACTAGAAGGCACAACCTAAAACTTAGAGCTGGATGTTTGGGAGTCCAATTTAAGAAATATTTCTACATGTAATAGGTGATAAAAATTTGGAATTGCCTTCCATCAGCAACAAGCAATGATGAATGAATGATTAATTTCATATTTAAGATTGGTACATTTGTGTTTCTGACAAAAAAAGTTTATTACACAGAAGAGAAAGTCAAAAATAAAACATGCTGAACTAGCTAGATATAGAGCACGGTTGGAAAAATCTTAAAACACTTCACAAAACAAAGTTTCAATGTATTTCCCAACATCATCACTTCAGTGATTCAAATCTAGAGAAATTACATCCCGATATCAAATCTTTAAGTTTGACTTAACTGATTCTCCTCAGTTTACGTCCTGTGAACTGTGGAGTGTTTGACCATAAATGCATCAAAATTGAGAGCTTAGGTTTCCTCACATTTTAATAACCTGCAGATTTCTAAGCAACAAATGAGACAGAAATTGCTGGAAAAACTCAGCAGGTGTGGCAGCATCTGTGGAAAGAAAACAGAGTTAACATTTCGAGTCCAGGGAGCATTCTGAAGAAGGGTCACTACATTTGAAACATTAACTGTGATTTCTGCCACAGATGCTGCCAGAGATGCTGAGGTTTTTTTCAGCAATTTCTGTTTTGTTTTTGATTTCTAACATCCACAGTTCTTTTGGATTTCTACACAAACTCTTTTAGTCTGTATAAAGTGCACAAAGTAACCGCACTGTGTGTTGGAGCAGAAAATAAAGAATGGTATTGGACAGGCTACGGCCCTGGTTCACTACCTACATTCAACCATCTTTTCTTCGTATCATGTTGATACTCTTGTCAGACAAAAATATAGCAATCTCTGTCTTGGAAATTTCAATTTACAAAGACTTTGGGAGAGAATTCTAAGATTTCAACTATTTCATGTGAGAAAAACTCCTTCCAGATTTCACTTCTAAATAATCTAGTTCCAGTCATGTTAGGGTGTCTTGTCTGAATTCCTCCACCAGAGAAAATAATTGCTGTGTCTGTTTTAATTCACTCACGAGATGAGGGCATCGCTGGCTAGGTCAGCATTTACTGCCAATCCCTAATTTCCCAGAGGGCAGTCAAGAGTCAACCACACTGCTGTGGGTCTGGAGTCACATATCGGTCAGACCAGATAAGGATGGCAGATTTCTGTCCCTAAAGGACATTAGTGAACTCGTTGGGTTTTTCCGACTGTTGACAATTGTTTCATGGTCACAATTAGACCCTTAATTCCACATTCTTTATAGCAATCAAATACTGTCATCTGGTATAGTGGGAATTTTACCCGGATCCCCAGAACATTAACTGAGTATGGGGATTAATAGTCTAGCAATAGTACCACTAGTCAATTGCTTCCCTTATATCTACCCCTTCAAATCCTTACTTATTTTCTGAAGATCCAAATCAGATCATCCTTGAGCTTTCTAAATTTAAGGTAATACGAGTCACAATCTAAAATTAAACAAATTACAGCAGATGCTGGAGATCTGAAACAATAACAGAAATTGCTGGCAAAACTCAGCAGGTCTGCTGTTCTATGGTCTGAGCCTGGCAGATCAGAATTGGCGAAGGCTCACCAGACTCAAAATGTTAACTCTGCTTTCTCCCCACAGATGCTGCCAGACCTGCTGAGTTTCACCAGAACTTTGTGCTTTTGTTCACTTTAATCTAATCTATCCTCACAAAATAACTCTCTAAACCCTGGTAAAACACAGTGACCCTCCTCTCCATCCACTGAAAGGGATTTCCTGAGTGTACCTGAAACATTCACATGCACCACAACAAATGTTAACCTATCCTAGTGGCCTCAACAAAATGTCATCACCTACCGTCCATTCAATTCAGGCTAGCTTCCTTCCTTTAGATTAGTTTATACTTTTCCCAATTGTTTAATAACTCTGTTTCCAATGGTAGATTCTAATAATTTCCCCACATTTGATATATTCATAATTTATTTTAAATGTTAACAACAACTCTGATATCTTATGCAATTCTTTTAATGCTCCTTTTTGGATCTCTTCTTAAATCTATTTCTGTTTGTAATACTCTCAGTCCACCAGCTTACCAATTTTCCATACATATGTTCAACTTATTAAGATCTTACCTTATTTTAAAAATATGCTTTCACAACTGGAGCCACTTTTTAAGAAGGATACAATTGTTATATATCACACTCGATACTTTGTACCTGTTATGGACCAAGCCAGACCCCTTCAAAACATTTCAAGAAAGTAGCCCAAAGTAGTCCTTTTAAGCAGGTGTAGTGTGGATATTCCAGGAGTGATGCAGTTGGACAAACCATTTAGTTTTAAACAAAACAGAATTTATTTACAAGATTACCGAATGAAACGCAAGCAGAAGAGAACAGAATACCGTATAACATAACCTATCCGAAAACTCAACAGATGATCCCAGCTTAATGATGCTGTTCCTAATACTTGCAAAAGTCCCTGTAAACACCCCTTTGCACCAAAGGTAAAATCAAAGACAGGTTCTTAAAGGAGAGATGTCAGAGAGAGAGAGAAGGATCAGCAGGGACCTGCTTCTTTGAGTCCAGCAGCTTTTACAACACTCCCGCTAAACACCAGACGAAACCCGAGAAAAGCTGAGCTGGGAGAACTGCCCTTTCATTGTACAGTGCTTTTTCTTCAAAAACGTGAAAGGCTGTTGCCTCAGACTGTATCTGTTAGCTATAATTAAACTGAACCTGAAAACCTTCAACTTAGACTTATGGGAGTCTGTGTCTATTATGACCACTTTGAAAAATAAACCAAAGACAATATAATCTTGTTCAAGGAGCAGCTTCATCACAGTACCATCCCAAATCTTAATGGCAGTAGAATTAATTACTTGCAGTTAATTATCTGTTTTGTGGATCACTGTGGCTCAGCAACATTAATGACTACATATAAGATAAATCAGTGGCGTATATATATTAATAATATTAGAAACCTGACTTTCTGTCCTGCTTCTAGGGACCTCAAGGCATGAGAGGTGTCCCAGGTACAAGTGGCCCACCAGGAGAACAGGTCAGAAGATTTTAATATACCTAAATTCAGCTTTAATTTCTTTTCCTCATTGTCATTTGGATAAATGGTTCTGAGTATTTAATTCTGCACTAACTTTTTGCTGCTAGGGTCTAGCAGGAGAAACTGGTCCACCAGGTCCCATTGGGCCTAGAGGTGCTAATGGTGAATCAGGTCGTCCTGGAGATGCTGGCATCCCTGGTCAAAGGGTAAGAAGCAGAACGTTAATAAAGACATAATAAGGAAAAAATGCTGGCAAAATTAATTTTAGAGACAATTTTATTCACTTGATTTTGAATTCCTTTTCTGTGTTTTTAGGGACTTACAGGAAACCCAGGCAGTCCTGGTCCTGAAGGTAAACCTGGACCACAGGTAATTTCCAGAAGGATAGCAATAGACAAAGGGCATTATTTACATCACTAATGTCCAAATAAACATCTCCTTTCATCTTATTGGGTTTATAATTGATGAAAATAAGAAATCATGCAAATTGTCACCCAGTCTGTCAGAAAACCTAGTCACCGTAATGAGTTTTTAAGTATCAAGCAACAATAACCAATAGAGAATACAGAGGAACCTCGATTATCTGAAGGACATGGGGAGGGAGTATTTTGTTCGGTTAATCAAATGCCAGATAACAGAGTTTAGCCGAGCATCGGGACCTGCAATCTTGCCGAATAATCCGATATTCGGATAATCGAATGCCAGATAATCGAGGTTCCTCCATAATACATACATAAGTCAGTGATGCTACCAGTAAAATGGCAAGTGAAATTTCTGTATGAATTTTCTATACATCCCACTATCTGTCAGAAACTTGCACGTTTTCTTTCGTGTAAATATGTATAACTTTCTACCCACCATAATTCCTTCAGTTCAACTGACAAAAACAGTTGACACTGAATGACATGAATTGTGATTCATGAAATATTGGTTGACTTGCTCACTGGATCAACTTTGCTCCCTTCCATTCAGTTATCTTGAGAAATAACTTTCTTCTCCCCATATTAAGGATGGTTGTCATGTTGGAATTTGTGAAGAAAAGGGTAAGGACAGATGCTAGTCTCAGGAACAAGAATAAGGAATTACTGAATAACGCAAAGACATATAAAATAGTTGACAAGTCACCCATTATTTAATCTATGTGCTTTCATCAGGGACTCAGCTGGTAGCTGTCAAAGTAAGAGTAACCACAGCGATCTACCCTGAGCAATGTCATGGTGGATTACACCAAACATCATCAAACTGGACTTGATCTAAGAACAGGTAGTGGAGTGAACTAATGGCTAATTTTACCAGACACTGCAAGGCAGCTCATCGCACCAGAAAGGAGCACAGTTTAGAGATGTGATACTACAGTGGAGCTCTACACTCTTGACTAGTGAGCTTCAGAGTAATAACAAATGCTGGCAAAACCACTTTTTATTCTGCACTTATGCATGATAATGTTACATCCAAATTAATTCAAGTGTGGCCTCTGTTTGATAAAACAGAAAAATTAAAGGACCCAAGTATTGAGGTTTGAGGTGGGAGGGAGTCAGTGATTCATGTGGAAATTGATACATTTTAAATCTACATTATTTGGCAATTGTCAAGATTCTGAGCATAAATATCTGCTTGTTTTCTGGTTTTCACTGCCTACTATGATGTATAAATATTGATTATCAATGCTGGCTGTTTATTGACAGTGATAATCATTTGTATATACTTGGCAATATTAATCTTTGTCTTTACTTTGTTTTGTTTTAGACTGATCTTTCCCAAGTTACATATGTTTGTGTGCTTAGGGGTGAATTTTATTATTTTGTAATTTACATTTTTACCAACAGGGTCCTACTGGAGATCCAGGTCCTGCAGGCCAAACTGGTTCACCTGGACAAAGAGGTTCACCTGGTGTAATGGGGTTTCCTGGGCCAAGAGGAAATGATGTAAGTGCAAATTATTTATAAAACGTATCTCTCGTCATTGTTTTGGCTGGGTGCCATGCTTTGATACAAACATGATGTATTGTTATGCAAATGAAAACACAACTCTGGAGTCATGTTAGCAATAACGTTGAAACCAGTTGTGAGTGAACAACTTTATTTGATGGATCTCTATTCCAGAAAAAGCTTAGATTGAAAAAAGTTTCCAAGCAGTCAACAGTGCCTCGTGGATTCTCACTGAATCTTTTAATGTGGCAAAAAGCTGGTCAAGTGGCCATTGATGCTAGGTGCAAGAACACTGGAAAGCAATTAATTAGATACATTGCTCAAAGAGCTAGCACAGTAAAGATGGGTTGATTTGTCTCCTGTGTTGGAAGATTCTACCATTGTCCCTCCTAATATTAAAAATTAGGAAGCAGAAGATAACCCATACACAGGATTCTTGATAACTATCAGGACAATGTTGGAAATTGCTTTTGAACCATGCATAAAATGACATCTGCTCTTTCTTCCCCCTTCCCGACCACACCACGCCTCCCCACACCACCTCACCCATCACTCCCAACACACCAGGGACTACCTGGTAAAGCTGGTGATAGAGGATTTGTGGGTAGCCCTGGTCCACAGGTATGTAAAGGCTGCAAATATTCAATTTCATTCTGTTGAAAGAGACTCTTTGCCAAATGTTATTTATGCACAGCTTATTAATACCTACACTATATTGACAGGGTTTACCAGGAAAACCTGGATTTGTGGGTCCTCCGGGCCAGCCTGGCACAGCTGTAAGTATGTTTCTGAATTCATATGTTTTGAAATAAAAATGGTTTCTCTCTATCTTAAGTGGATTTATTTAAACAGTTTCTTAGTTTTGATGTATGACAATTAATATTTATCTCTTTAATTTGCTGTACCAATCATTCCTTTGACAACACTGACAAAGCCATGTTCATTGCCCAACTATTATTCACATGAGAGGGTGTTGGTGAACTTTCTCTTGTAATGATTTGTTAGACCACTTCAGAATATAATAGAATCAATCGTGGAAACAGAACAGCATGTGAGACAGATTAGGACAGGATCTTAATGAAGTTTCAGAATAACCTAACTGCCTTCACAGTCAGTTGTCAACTATTGCAAAAATTGATTCATTACCTAAATTTTATGACTTGCCATTGCAGGATTGGAGTTACTGGGGTACTTATCTAGTACTATTACCTCCACATTACTGAACTACTGTTTGCACAGAAATAGGATGTTTCCTGAATTGAGATACAAACTGGCATTGATTACACCATGAATCACTCAAGACGGCATTGGTCTTCCCATTCTTTCATTATCATCAAGCTGTCAGCACCCATTAACTGCAGATACAGCTCTGTGGTTATGGTTTGTCACAGAAGGCTGTGGAAACCATGTCAGAGATAGGTTCTTGATTAGTAATGGGATAAAGGGTTACAGGGAGAAGGTGGAAGAATGGGATTGAGAAACATATCAGCCATGATCAAATGGCAAAGCAGACTCGATGGGCCGAATTGCCTAATTCTGCTCCTACACTGTGTGGCCGTTTGGCAAGATTTGGGGGGTTTACACATGGTCGGTAAACAATGGCCTCAGCCAGTGATGGACCCAAGCTGAGGCCAGAAGAACGAGAAGTCAGTGAGTATGGGAGGATGAACAGTGGCTGGCAGTTGCTGGCTGGATTAGTGAGGAGTCAAGATCAAAGTCGAGTAGCTTTACCTCCTTTGGCTCCTTATTAGAATATTTGTTTTATGAGGAATTTATATGCTGGCAGTCTCCAATGTATCTCTTGCATGGATTCAAGGTAATTCTGAATACAATATGACATTTGATTCAAAACCATGTATTAGACCAATTATGAACATACTCAAAAACCTTCATACTTGTTTAATGAAGGCACCATGATGCCTTAACTGTGCCTGAACCAGGATAGGATCAGATGGTGCAATGGGGACTGTGTGTTCAGCACCGCCTAACTAACCTCTGTGCATGTCTTCTGCCTGTTCCATTCTTCCCTGGTATGTTTTGCTGAGAAATTGTTAATCACCATTCTCCCCAAAACCCCGGCCACCATCCTCTGAATTAGTTCCCATCTCCGTCAGTCTCTACAACAGATGTAGCAACTGATTAGATAGAGCTCAATGAAAATCCTACTAGTTTCTTTTCTTTGATACTTTCATGGTCTGGAGAATTCCAATTTTGTTCTAGAGATGGTTTATGCAGAAAATTGATTCTCAGTTATGACAAGGAGATGAACTTTAGATAAAAACAAACTCATCATTTATTCAATAGCTTGTTATTTGATTTGAACAAATGTATTCAGATAGTTCTTCTAAATTTTTCAAACATTTGTCTTTTCTCAGGGTGCATCTGGTGAAAAAGGAGAGCCAGGTCCTCAAGGATTTCCAGGTCTTCAGGTACAATTAATTTGATTAACTCTGGTTTGATATAGAAGGCTGTGGAAACCATGTCAGAAATAGATAGCTTACTGATTAGTCAGGGGATAAAGGGTTACAGGGACAAGGCGGAAGAATGGGATTGAGAAACATATCAGCCATGATTGAGTGGCAAAGCAGACTCAATGGGCCGAACTGCCTAATTCTGCTCGTATATTGTGTGGCAAATAATGTTTTGCCTTTCTGTGGTGTTGATAAACTTCCTTTGGTATGCTATAAAATGACAAGGATGCACTATCTCGACTTGAGTGTTTACTCTTTGCAGGGAGAAAAGATTAAAGACACTCTTCAGCTGAAGAGTAGTTGAAGCTTAGAGGATAGTTATATTTGGGCTCAGGGAAGGATTGTACTATTGAAGAGTAGAGTGGTGTACGGGATAAGACAGAGAATGGCAACAGACCTCCTGGTAACGGCAGGAGAGTGTATCAATTCTGAGAATGAAGGGAAAGACTACATTCATAGGTTGGAAATAACGGGCAAAAGAGAGCATGGATATACTATTTCTATCCAAAAGCCCTATGTCAATCGATAGCATTCTTAAAGTTTTTAGTGTAAATCATTACTCCGTCTAGTGATACACAACAAACACATGATCTATTTTCAGGATTGGGGTAGCAGGGAAAGGGGAAAGTAAATCTGAGTGGGAAAGTAGGTTTGCACAGGAAGAAGAACAGCAGAGTTAGGTGTTGAAGGAAAACAGGGGAAATATGGGATTGCGAGGATCAGTTTGGTAACAGAGTGAAGAGTAGAGAACACAGGAAGGGAGAGCAAATTGGGTGGAGGGGAAGAGGAAGGGAAAGGGAAATAATTAGACAGGAGAGAACAGCAGCTAAGGATACACCTCCATTTTAAAATTGATAAACAATACCTTTTTTCAACCTCCAGCTTTAAATTTTAAATACAAGGCCACAATATTTGTTTTTAAATGCCAGATTCTGAACTTGCAAACCTTTTTTTTCCCTCTGGCTTTCAAAATAAAAATAATTGATATGAGTTGCATGGTGTGCCTTGACTTTAGAGGTTTCTGAGATTCAAGGCTGGGGGAGGGACAAACCTGGGACAGAAAAAAATGGAGGTGGTTTAAAAGGTGCTGTGTTTTGCTTTTGATTTCATTAACTGAGGATGTCTTAAGGAGAACCAGAGTCTAATGTCAGTCTCCTTCCTCCGAGATGTCAAAAACCTGATAGCAACAACTGAAGATTTGCAATTGTAGAAGATGTAGTCCACCACAAGCCTGGAGAAACAGTCCATAATATGTGGCCCAAGCATGGGGACCATTCTGGGAAAATGTTGATGATCTGTTCCAAGACCTTCCTCCTTCCAGCACAGCTTTCAGTGTCAGAACGTTGTGGGAATCGGGAACCACATGAAGATTGGGGAGCTTTCATCACCACATATCCATCCTCTGTTCTACACAGTGGCAGGGAAATGCTGGAATCAGCTAATTAACTCAAGATAAAAACTTCAAAGCTGCTTTCAAATTTAGCAGGAATGCACCAACATGGTGCCCTGTGCTTGGCTGTATGCCAGCTGCGCATTCAGGGAGTGGAATTCCTGGACATGTGCCTGCTGAGAGATGATGTCTACAGCCCTGTGCAGACAATTGATAGCTCCCCGGAAAAACTACATGCATATTCCTACTGCTTCTCTCTACTTTGAGAGAAAATAATATATTTCCCCTTCCTTATATATAGAGTACCAGTGATCTGTGTGACACAGCGACACTGTAAAATGAGATGTTGTCGGTTCCAACCTGTAAGGAGTCTGAGACATAGAAATTTTGCTACATGGTAACTCTGACAGGTACTGGGAGTGTTGTCTCTACTCTGCTCTGTGGCATTGGACGCTGTGGCAAGTGGCTGACACAATTCAGTAAGCACTTTGCTGATGAACTATGGCTATCTCAATCTGTGCCCCTGACCAGGAAGAAGGTCAGAGAAATGCTGAAGACACATGGTGAGCACAGTCTCCGATAGCGAGGCTTCCTCCTGCTTTGCATACAGCTCTCCAAGTCTGCTACCTCTACTCCACACCCCAGTCATGTTGCAGCCCAAAGAGATGCAGCTATAATCCCCAAGAGAGAAAGCAAGCTTTCTGGACTAAGACCTTCTCTGTTCTGACTCAAAGAACCTGTGAAAATTTCTCCAAAAGCACAATCCATTACTTTTGCAGCAGGGAAACAAAGCTAAAAGCCATCCAACTGAAAGTTCATGGTAATACCTTTCAACAGCACTGGGGAAGAAGTTCTGTTATGTGTATTTAAGAAAGTGTCCAAAATGACAATCAGCTATTCAAACCTAAATCAAGGATGACTGACATTACGTTTACTCACTCTGCATCTTTTTTGTGCATCTAATCTGTGGACCATACTATTGTCCTTCAGAACATGGCCATCAGCAAAAGTATTGTATGTTGTCAGAAATAGGATCATTATCATTTTTACCAGTTCCACACTTCCTTAGTGCTGAAACCAATGCTGCTACCGAGTGGAACTTTTGGCCTTACAGTCCAATCAGACTTGTGCTATGACAAAGAAGCTAACAATACCATGTCTCACAAAAGTCATAACTTACAGCTTTATCAGCACAACAGTAGCACTAACCAGTGAGCTAAATTTCCAGTGAACCCCAGTAGGTTCAAACCATTTTCCAGAGGTTAGAACACAACATTTTAGGCTATATTTCCCTGCAGTGCTGCACTGTCAGAGGTGCAAGCTTCCAGATTCACCATTCAATCTAGAAACAATTTGCTTTCTGTAATGAGTGAGAAGGATCCAATAACTTTATTTAAAGAGGAGGAAAGAAGTTCTTGTGCTCTGTCCAATATTTATTCCTAAAAAAATGTTGCTAAAACAATGATCCTGTCAGTTTTCATTGAAGGTTGTACAACCTTGGTATGTACAAATTGATTACACAATTTTCTATATTACAGAAGGGTTTATACTGAGAAACATAGTAATAGGAGGAGGCCATTCAGCCCTTTGTTGCTGCCAGTCACTGACATTGTGCTTGATCTGCATTCAACTAGCTTGGGTTCATAACCATTAATATCTTTGCTGTACAGAAGTCTCACCAAGTACAAATTTGAAATTTGGAAACTTAAAAAGTATTTAATTGGCTTCTGCAATATCCTGAATCATGAACAGTGTTATATCATGTAAATCATTATTTTGTGCACTTTCCAGGAACAGTTATAACATTATTAAGTCGGTATAAAAAATGAAATTGTGAAGTATTTGGAAGTGTTATTTTATCATCAATTTTCATGAACTTGTGGGTTTAACTATTATCCTTCACTTGGTTATTCATTAGGGTCTAAGTGGTGCCATCGGTCCTCCTGGTGAAAGCGGGAAACCTGGTGAGCCGGTAAGCTGTTTAATTTCATTAATGCCTAATTTGATTATTACAATTTTATCCAGGGTAACTCATGGCAATACATTGTTAGAAATATTGAAGTGAAATACTTTGTTTAATGTAATTATTTACCCAAGATACAACTAGAAAATTACACAAAGATTTGTGATAAAAACAACTCCTGCTAATTCTGCAATTTCTAGACTCTAAAACAATGGAAGTCTCCCCTGGGAAAGCAGAGTGTGCTATCTTCACGTTAATCTTCACACTGCATTGCAGAAATTAACTGGATGCTGAGTAACATAATTGTTAATGTCACACCCTAAAACAAAATGTAGATATGTTTACTGGATATTCACTGTGATGAAGGGGCTGTAGATGGTGGTATACCTGGTTTCAGCACTTGTATGCTTTGGTGTCTATAACAATTATCAGAAACTCTATTTCTGAGTGAGTGCACTTTCTGCATACTAAAACTCTATGACTGAGGTTGGGTTTGTATTGAAGGCAGCATGGATTAAATAGTTTCATCAGTTCTGTAGGTGATCTTCACACATACAGATAATTTGCTAGAGGTAAGTTTATCATTGCAGTTAGGAAAATGGCAGAGAGGATTGACACCAGTTTGATATCAATTCACTTAAGGTACGGTTTATGGAGGTTTGGTTGGTGAGGTTTTTCATGTTTTACTGAGATCTGTCTCATGATTGAAGTTCATATAAAAGACAGGTATTAAGTTATCCCAGACCAGTGTTTTGAGCAAGAAGTCTGTACTAATGCTGAGTTGTTGAATAAAGTGTTATGTTTGTTTTAGGTATATTCTGGGTCTGTAGATTGTTTACAGTGCAGACTTGGCTTTTAGTAGAGTGATGTGCTCTTTCTATCGGATGTGGGAGATCAGGGAGCATTTCAATGCTTCTGGAGACTATATCTGCAGGAAGTCCTATCAGATTTCATGGATTGGTTGGAGGAGCATTTAGAGGCAATAAGCAATTTACAGGAACTAGGGAGTATGATGGATGGCAATTTCAGGAATGTGGATACAGTGCAGATATAGTCAGGTAGATGGGTTACTGCTTGGAAAGGTAGGAGAGGTAGGCAGGTAATGCAGGAGTCTCCTGTGGCTATCCCCATCTCAAACAAGTATGCTGTTTTCAATAATGTTGGGGTGATGGCCTCACAGGGGAACGTAATACTGACAGCCAGGTTTCTGGCTCTACTATAAAGAGGGGCAGATCAAATTCCAAGAGATTGGTTGTGATACGGAACTTTAGTAAGAGGAGCAGATAGACATTTCTGCGACCAACAGCAAGATATCAGAATGGTGTGTGACCCTGGTGCGAGGGTTGGAGAGGGTGCAGAATATTCTCAAAGGGGAGAGTCACCAGCAGAAGGTCGTTGTGCATGTTGGTATCAATGACACAAGTAGAGAAAGGGACACAGACTTGCAGAGAGAATATAGGAAATTACGCGGGAGATTAAAAAGTACATGCTTGAGCCAATAATATCTGGATTTCTCCCAGTGTCATGTGCCAGTGAGAGTAGGAAGAGGAGGATAAAGCAGATGAATGTATGGCAAAGGAGCTGGTGTAAGGGGTAAAGAGTTTTGGATCATTGGGATCTTTTCTGAAATAGAAGTGACTTGTAGAAGAAGGACATATTGCACCTGAATTGGAAAAGGACCAATATTCTGGCTGGGAGATTTGTTACTGCTACTCAGGAGGCTTTAAACTAGTAAGGGTGGGCATTGGGATCGAAAGAGAGATCATGATAAGTCTGAGGCTGGTGGAGTAGAGAAGGGGAGCAAGTTAAGTAGTCAAGGCAAGCAAGAGCAAGACAAAGAATGATGTAAGATTCTGGATTAGAGTGGTGCTGGAAAAGCACAGCAGTTCAGGCAGCATCCGAGGAGCAGGAAAATCGACGTTTTGGGCAAAAGCCCTACATCAGGAATAGAGGTAGGGAAACTGTTGAAGTCCACATTGATGCCCTCGGGTTGAAGTGTTCTGAGGTGGAAGATGAGGCGTTCTTCCTCCAGGCATCGGGTGGTGAGGGAGCGGCGGTGAAGGAGGCCCAGGACCTCCATGTCCTCGGCAGAGTGGGAGGGGGAGTTGAAATGTCGGGCCACGGGGTGGTGGGCGTGTCCCAGAGATGTTCCCTAAAGTGCTCTGCTTTAGTGTAGAGGAGACCGCATCGGGAGCAATGGATACAATAAATGATATTGGTAGATGTGCAGGTAAAACTTTGATGGATGTGGAAGGCTCCTTTGGGGTCTTGGATGGAGGTGAGGGAGGAGGTGTGGGCGCAGGTTTTACAGTTCCTACGGTGGCAGGGGAAAGTGCCTGGATGGGACGGTGGGTTGTAGGGGGGCGTGGACCTGACCAGGTAGTCACGGAGGGAACGGAAGGCGGAAAGGGGTGGGGAGAATTCAAGAAATTCTACAAATATACTAGCAAAGAGTAACTAGGGGAGAGGAAAGAGCCCCTTAAAGATCATCAATGTGTGGAACCAATGTGATGGATGAGATACTAAGGGTATATTTTGTGTCAGTATTTACTGTAGAGAAGGACATGGAAGCTAGGGAACTTGAGGAAATAAGTAATGATGACTTGAAAAATGTCCATATTGAAGCTATCAATGGCTCAGTGATTTCTCCACAGCTAGAGTAACCAATATTCAACAACAGCTATGGGTGCCAAGTTCAAAACCATTTACTCTGCTCATCCAGTAAGAAATTAGGTAGTCACAATAAAAGAGAAAATCTGTCCAGTGGAAAATACGAGAATCAAAATCTCAGCATAAAGGTTGTAATGTGAACATTGAGTTACATCAACAGATTGGACCAGCGTCATAATTTGAAGGGATAACAAATAAAACACACTGGTAAATGATTTAATACCTGTAATTCATTCACTTATACATTCCATCTCACTTTCACCTTATGCATTAGATAGTTGAGTCTTCCTAAAGTTAACCAAATTTAGAAGCAAATTATTTATTTGCATACAATGAAATATTAAATTGTCTCTTCAGAATTTTAATTACAAGTCCCAAACGTTTAAGAAAAGAAACACACTATCCCAGATCTGTCATGGTAGGAGAGACCATAAATTAGATCATGAAAATAAAATTTCTAAAAACCACCTGATCAGAACCAAAAATTGGACATTGTTCAAATATGTTTCCCTTCGATATTTTTATTCCATCTGCTTCGATTGGACAGTTTGTTTGTTACAACAAGTGTGCAGTTAAATCTAAATTTTTTACCTTTAGAAACTTGCAGCAATTTCAAACCTATTGGCAGAGTCCATATTATCTATTTGCTTCAGAATCCTGAATGTTCAAATAATGTTTCTTATGGACATAATGAACCACTGAGCTGGAGAAAGACAGAGCAGCGCAGAAACCAGGTGATGGAGTAGAGTTCCAGTTTGTTGGGTTAGCATTGAAAAACCAGAGCCACAAAAGATCACAGCCACCATCACAGCCACAGTGATGGTGGATGAACTGACAGTGGCGTGGATCCTTGATGGACCAAGTAGAAAAATCTCCTGAGTTTGAGAAGCCATCATGAGAGAATCATTCCCCTTGTGCATTGAAGAGCCAAGTATCTGGTGTTGAGACTGGCTCTAATGCAACGAGGTGTACGTCGGTTTCCAAGAGATCAATTGTGTTAGGGGATTCTGTAGTCAGAGTTACAGACAGACGTTTCTGTGGCCAGCAGAGAAAAAGCAGAATGGTGTGTTGTTTCCCTGGTGTCAGGATCAAGGATTTCTCAGAGAGGGTGCAGAATGTTCTCACGGGGGGGAGGGGCCAGCAGGAGGTCATTGTCCAACAACATTGGAAGGGAAAAGGTTGAGACTCTGAAGGGAGATTACAGAGAGTTAGGCATAAATAATAAAAAGGAGGTCCTCAAGGGTAGTAATACCTGGATTACTCCCAGTGCTACAAGCTCGTGAGGGCAGGAATAGGAGGATAGAGCAGATGAATGCATGGCTGAGGAGCTGGTGTATGGGAGAAGGATTCACATTTTTGGATCATTGGAATCTCTTCTGGGGTAGAAGTGACCTGTACAAGAAGGACGGATTGCAACTAAATTGGAAGGGGACTATCATACTGGCAGGGACATTTGCTAGAACTGCTTGGGAGGATTTAAGCTAGTAAGGTGGGGGGGTGGGACCCAGGGAGATAGTGAGGAAAGAGATCGATCTGAGA
>NC_057723.1:82095575-82163333 GCF_004010195.1 Chiloscyllium plagiosum
GGTCGGGGAGTCCAGAACTAGAGGGCATAGGTTTAGGGTGAGAGGGGAAAGATATAAAAGAGACCTTAGGGATAACTTTTTCACGCAGAGGGTAGTATGTGTATGGAATGAGCTGCCAGAGAATGTGGTGGAGGCTGGTACAATTGCAACATTTAAGAGGCATTTGGTTGGGTATATGAATAGGAAGGGTTTGGAGGGATATGGGCCAGGTGCTGGCAGGTGGGACTAGATTGGGTTGGGATATCTGGTCGGCATGGACGGGTTGGACCGAAGGGTCTGTTTCCATGCTGTACATCTCTATGACTCTATGACAAGGTAATCAATGTCACATTATCATGTGCAGGAACTGCTTCAATTGAACCCATTATCCAGCTGATTAAAGATCAGGAATTGAGGCTCTACAACAATATCCTGAAAGCTCTGCAATATGAATGTCCATTATAAAGTTTATTTCTTTACGTTAAACTTTTCCATTAATGTTTATGAAGATTCATTGCCAATGGAATGAAAAATCCATCTTTTATAATAATTAAGGACCACGTGTTTACATCCCCTGTTACAATGAAGACAGCTGCTACTTGTACCATGACACTTTTCTATGACTTTACCATTTCCTTGGCTCCTCAACAGCCTTGGTGCTATAAAACTGTTAGCCTAATATTCAGTTTTGGAGTAGTTCTGACTTCCTCCTACGTATAAAATGCCTAAGAGAGTGTGCTTATGTGTGCGCATCAGCTTACTGCCAAAGACAGTGAGTGGATGATCCAACTCTGTCATATTCTCCAGTCCCCATCATCAGTTAGATACTGCGAACCTCCACCCAGCCCTCTACCATGCTCAGGCAACCCTGGGGCAGAATCAGGAGAGGAGTCATTAGCAAGAGAGGAAACCAGAAGGCATTAACTATATCTGTGCATGCCCTGTCTTTCCAAGTAGCCCCACAGAATAAATCGCTCTGCACTATCAGCGAGTCGTGAGTTCGTGGAATGCCCTGCCAGTAGCAGTGGTGGACTCTCCCTCATTATGGGCATTTAAGCTGGCATTAGATAGGCATATGGAGGATAGTGGGCTAGTGTAGGTTAGGTGGGCTTGGATTTGCGCAACATCGAGGGCCGAAGGGCCTGTACTGCGCTGTATTCTTCTATGTTCTATGTTCTATCACATCTACCACTCTCAGGCAGATACTGCACAGGTTCGGTGCAGAGTAAAGATCACTCTTCTTGTTCACTAGCTCCCAAATTTTGCCATCAAATCTAACAGTTGATGATTTGCTCTGTCTTTCCTCAGCCTCCTCTGCAAAGTGGACCATTCGAGTTTGGGGCTTTTATCACCAGGAGCACAACGGAGTTGAATCTCACAGCAATAACATTTTATTCTATGATCTCTGTCACTTTTCAATATTGTGAAAAGCTGAGGCCAAATACAAATGACAACTAAGGGCATCTTCCAAATTGGAGTACATGCTGTGATAACAGGTGTACAATATTTTCATTTTTGGAATTTGGATTTAAAAAAAAATAGAGGTAGATTGACATCAGTTAGTCCTGTGAAGGTGTTTGTTTTTAAAAGAAAGGTATTTTTAAAAGATAGGCTCAGAAAGTCATTAGGACTGTGACCTAAACATATAACCTCTAAGAGGCCATGTGACATCAGGCAACTGCCTAACAGACACCTGTGGTGTTAATGGACGAAATGCTTATACTGCTGCATTTATGGCAGACAGAGTGAACAGATTAAGGCATTAGTTTTGCTTAGACTTCAGAATGGAAGAATCATGTCAGTTCAGAGGCTCCAGTCACCTCATTGGAACTGATTTCTAGTCTGTGGAGCTTCCAAGCCTCAAGAGCTTATAAAAAAAAGTCTTCATGTTGAAAGTTTAGGCTGTCAGAGTTGTGAAAGTTTCATGCTGGCAGATTCAAACGAATCATATTAAAAAAAACTCAGACGTTTAACCACAATGATAATCAACTGTAAAATTTAAACATATTATTCTCGTGCATGTCTCAGTTTGGCTTGTTCTAGGATGGATGTGTTGTCCCAGTCAAAGTGGTGTCCTTCCTCATCTGTATGTAAGGATACTAATGAGAGCGGGTCATGCTGTTTCGTGGCCAGTTGATGTTAGCCAATAGACAATAGGTGCAGGAGTAGGCCATTCTGCCCTTCGAGCCTGCACCACCATTCAATATGATCATGGCTGATCATCCTTAATCAGTATCCTGATCCTGCCTTATCTCCATAACCCTTGATTCCACTATCCTTGAGAGCTCTATCCAACTCTTTCTTAAATGAATCCAGAGACTGGGCCTCCACTGCCCTCTGGGGCAGAGCATTCCACACAGCCACCACTCTCTGGGTGAAGAAGTTTCTCCTCATCTCTGTCCTAAATGGTCTACCCCGTATTTTTAAGCTGTGTCCTCACCCATCAGCGGAAACATGTTTCCTGCCTCCAGAGTGTCCAATCCTTTAATAAGGTGGTCTCACTAGGGCCCTGTACAGCTGCAGAAGAACCTCTTTGCTTCTATATTCAATCCCTCTTGTTATGAAGGCCAGCATGCTATTAGCCTTCTTCACTACCTGCTGTACCTGCATGCTTACCTTCATTGACTGGTGTACAAGAACGGGGTAAAAAAATGACTGCAGATGCTGGAAACCAGATTCTGGATTAGTGGTGCTGGAAGAGCACAGCAGTTCAGGCAGCATCCGAGGAGCAGTAAAATCGACGTTTGGGCAAAAGCCCTTCAGATCTCTTTGTGCTTCCCCTTTACTTAAAATAATTCCATTTAGGTAGTAATCTGCCTTCCTGTTCTTGCCAACAAAGTGGATAACCATACATTTATCCGCATTAAACTGCATCTGCCACGCATCTGACCACTCACCTAACCTGTCCAGGTCACCCTGTAATCTCCTAACATCCTCCTCACATTTCACCCTGCCACCCAGCTTAGTATCATCAGCAAATTTGCTTATGTTATTACTAATACCATCTTCTATATCATTTAATATATATTGTAAAAAGCTGCGGTCCCAGCACTGATCCCTGCGGTACCCCACTCGTCACTGCCTGCCATTCCAAAATGGAGCCGTTTATCACTACTCTTTGTTTCCTGTCAGCCAACCAACTTTCAATCCACCAAGCTAGGTTTCATTCTGGAATTTTATTTGTCAAGTATTACAATCAGCTGGGATCAATAACAATATTCATCATTCTGACTCGTGGTCACCAACCTTCAACGCTTTTCCCTAACCCTGTCAAATGTTCTGTCTTACCATGTCAATGCACCTCCATTCAACCATTTGATTTTTTTTTGGATTAGGTAATAATTTACTTATGGGAGACAGTGAGGTCTGCAGATGCTGGAGATCAGAGTTGAGAGTGTGTTGCTGGAAAAGCACAGCAGATCAGGCCGTATTCGAGGAGCAGGAAAATCAATGTTTCAGGCCAGAGCCCTTCATCAGCCGTTCCTGGACCCTTTAAACATACCCCACCATTTAATAGTATCATGGTTGGTCTGACTTTAAACATATCCCCGATGGTCTTTCACTCCCTTGATAATCAAAAATCTATCCACCTCTGCCTTAAAAATATTTAAATGTACTGCACCCTTTTGACAGAGAGATTTCCAAATACTCTCAACTTTCTCTAAAAGAGAAAGAAATCCTTGCCTCTGTCTTAAATGGACAACCTCTTATTTTTAAACTATGGCTCCTAGTTCTAGATTCTCCCACAAGAAGAAACATCATTTCCACACCCACCTGTTTAAGTCCCCTCAGGATCTCAGAAATCACCACTGCTGCCTCACAGTGCCAAGGACTCAGGTTCGATTCCAGCCACAGGCGACTGTCTGTGTCATGTTTGCACATTCTTCCTGTGTCTGCATGGGCTTCCTCTGGTTTACTTCCACGGTCCAAAGATGAGCAGGTTAGGTGGATGTATATGTAGTTTAGGGGGTTGGGTAAGATTCTCTTCTAAGGGTTAGTGTGGACTTGACAGGCCAAATGACTTTTTCAAATATTTGCAGGATTAGAGCATCGCTGGCTAGGCCAACATTTACCTGCCCCTCAGAGAAGCAGGTGAGAGTCAATCACATTGCTGTGGTTCTGGTGTCGCATGTAGACCAGACCAGGTAAAAATGGCATTAGTGAACCAGATAGGTTTTCCCCTGACAATTGATTTATGGTCATTAGACTCTTAGTTCCAAGTATTTAATTGAATTCAAATTCCACCAACTGCCATGGCAGGATTCAAATATGGGTTTGTAGCACATTACCTGGGTCCCTGGATTAATAGTCCAGTGATAATACCACTAGGCCATTGCCTCCCTACACTGTAGGGATGCTATGATTCTATGATAGCCTGTGCTACTTTAATCTCAGATTTCAGCTCCCAAAAGGTACTACCCTAAATGATGTGCAGGGGGGCTCAGGGATGGACAGCACTGGAAGCTTAATGTTCCAGGGTATAGATGCTATAGGAAGGATAGAGTGGGAGGCAGCTGAAAAGGAGGAGTGGCGTTTTTGATTAGGGATAACATTACAACCATACTTAGGAAGGATATTCCTGGAAAAATGTCTAGGGAAGTTATTAGGGTGGAATTGAGAAATGAGAAAGGGGTGATCACTTTACTGGGATTGTACTATTGACACCTCAATAGTCAGGGGGAAATTGAGGCACAAACTTGTAAGGAGATCTCAGTTATCTGTCAGAATAATAGGGTGGTTATGGTAGGGGATTTTAACTTTCCAAACATAGAGTGGGACTGCCATAGTGTTAAGGGCTTGGATAGAGAGGAATTTGTTAACTGTGTACAAGAATTTTTTCTGAATTAGCATGTGGATGTACCTATGAGAGAAGGTGCAAAACTTGACCCACTCTTGGGAAATAAGGCAGGGCAGGTAACTGAGGCGTCAGTGGGGGAGCACTTTGGGGCCAGTGACCATAATTCTATTGCTTTTAAAATAGTGATGGAAAAGGATAGACCAGATCTGAAAGTTAAAGTTCTAAATTGGAGGAAGGCTAATTTTGACAGCATTAGGCAAAAAGTTTCAACATTTGATTGGAGGCAGATGTTCACAAATAATGGGATGGGTGGCACAGTGGCTCAGTGGTTAGCATTGCTGTCTCACAGCACCAGGGACCCAGGTTCAATTCCTGCCTCAGGCAACTGTTTGTGTAGAGTTTGCACATTCTCCCTGTGCCTGTGTGAGTTTCTTCTGGGTGCTCTGGTTTCCTCCCATAGTCCAAAGATGTGCATAAGTTGCCCATAGTGTTAGGTGGATTTGACAGGGGCAAATGTAGGGGGTGGGTTGCTCTTTGGAAGGTTGGTGTGGACTTGTTGGGTTGAAGAGCCTGTTTCCACACTAAATGGAATCTAAAATGGGAAGCCTTCAATAATGAGAGTCCAGAGACAGTATGTTTCTTTTAGGGTGAAAGGAAAGGCTGGTAGATGTAAGGAATGCTGGATGACTAGAAAAATTGAGGTTTTGGTCAAGAATAAGGAGGAAGTACCCATCAGGTGTAGACCGCAGAAATTGACACATTCCCTAGAAGAGTATAAAAACAATAGGAGTATATTTAAGAGGGAAATCAGGAGGGCAAAAAGGGGACACGCGATAACTTTGGCAAATAGGGTTAAAGGGAATCCAAAGGAATTCAACAAATACATTCAGGACAAAAGAGTAACTGGGGTGAGAATGAGGGCCCTTAAATATCAGCATGGTCACCTATGTGTGGAATACCAGGAGATGGGGGAGATATTAAATGAGTATTTTGCATGAAAGATATAGAATGTAGGGAAATAGATGGTGACATCTTGCAAAAGGTTCATATTACAGAGGAGGTGGTGCTGGATGACTTGAAATGCATAAAAGTGGACAAATCCCCAGGACCTGATCAGGTGTACCCTAGAACTCTGTGGGAATCCAGGGAAGAGATTGCTGGGCCCCTTGCTGAGATATTTGTATCATCGATAGCCACAGGTGAGGTGCTGGAACCTGGAGGTTGGCTAACGTGATGCCACTATTTAAGAAAGGTGGAAAGGAAAAATGAAGGAACTGTAGATTACTGAGCCTGACATTGGTGGCGGTTGGAGGGAATCCTGAGGGACAGGATGCACATGTATTTGGAAAAGCAAGGACTGATTAGGGATAGTCAACATGGCTTTGTGTATGCAAAACCATGTCTCACTAACTTAGTTGAGGTTTTTCAAGAAGTAACAAGCGTATTGATGAGGGCAAAGCACTGAATGTGATCTATATGGACTTCAGTAATGCATTTGACAAGGTTCCCCATGGTTGACTGGTTAGTAAGGTTAGATCATATGGAATACAGGGAGAACTAGCCATTTGGATACAGAACTGGCTCGAAGGTAGAAGACAGAGGGTAGTGGTGGTGGGTTGCTTTTCAGACTGGAGGCCGGTGACCAGTGGAGTGCCACAAGGATCGGTGCTGGGTCCACTGTTTTTCATCATTTATATAAATGATTTGGATGGGAACATAGGAGGTATAGTTAGTTAGTTTGTAGATGACACCAAAATTGGAGGTGTAGTAGACAGTGAAGAAGGTTACCTCAGATTACAATGGGATCTAGGTCAGATGGGCCAATGTGCTGTGAGAGGCAAATGGAGTTTAATTTAGATAAATGTGAGGTGCTGCATTTTGGAAAGGCAAAGCAAGGCAGGACTTATACACGTAATGGTAAGGGCCTGGGGAGTGTTGCTGACAAAGAGACCCTGGAGTGCAGGGTGGTTCCTTGAAAATGCCGTCTCAGGTAGATAGGATGGTAAAGAAATTGTTGGTATGCTTTCCGTTATTGGTCAGGGCATTGAGTATAGGAGTTGGGAGGTCATGTTGCAGTTGTACAGGACATTGGTCAGGCCACTTTTGCAATACTGTGTTCAATTCTGGTCTCCCTGCTATAGGAAGAATGTTGTGAAACTTGAAAGGGTTCAGAAAAGATTTACAAAAATGTTGCCAGGATTGAGGTGTGTGAGTTATAGAGAGAGGTTGAATAGACTGAGGGATAATCTAATAGAGGTTTACAAAATCACGAGGGGCATTGATATGATAAATAGACAAGGCCTTTTCCCTGGCCTGAGGGAGTCGAAAACACAAAGGCATATGTTTAAGGTGAGAGGGGAAAGATATAAAAGAGACTTAAAGGGCAACTTTTTCATGCAGATGGTGGTACATGTATGGAATGAGCTGCTAGAGGAATTGGTAGAGGCTGGTACAATTACAGCATTTAAAAAGCATAAGGATGTGTATATGAGTAGGAAGGGTTTTGAGGTATATCGGTCAAATGCTGACAAATGGGATTAGATTTGTTTAGGATAGTTGGTCAGAATGGACGCGTTGGGCTGAAGGATCTGTTTTTATGCTGTATATCTCTATGACTCTCTGATTCTATGGGTTGAGATACCTGAGTTTATAAGTGCATAAGTCATTAAAGATTGCAGCAAAGGTAAAGAGCGCAGGTAATAAAGCATACAATATCCTAGCTTTATTAAGTGACATAGAGAACAAGTGCTGGGAGGTACAGCAGAATTCGATCTCAACTGAAATATTGTGTATAGTAACGGGAACAAAACCTCAGGGTGAAGGCATTGGTGAGAGTGCAGAAGAGGTTTAACAAAATGTTTCCAGGAATGAGAAACTTCAATTATCAGGATAGATTTTAGAAGGCGGGACTGTTTTCTTTGGTGAGGAAAGGTGAAGAGGAGATTCAATCTGTCAAAATCATGAGGTGTGTAAACAATGGAGATATGGAAAAACTGTACCAACTTGTGAAAGGATCAATAAGAGGGCACAAATCTAAAGTTACTTGCTAAAGAGAAAAACATGATGCGAGGTAAAAAACATTGTTTTCATACAGCAAGTGACTTGGGTTTGGGATGTGCTGCCTGGAAATATGTTGGAGGCAGCTTCAATCAAGGGTTCGATTCAAGAGGATCATATGAATAGAAACAATGTACAGGGGAAAGGGGGGAAAGCAAGAAAGTGACGCAAAGTCATAATCGTTCGGACAGCCAGTGCAGATACGTTGGGCTCAAGAGCTTCCTTTGTCGCTGTAACAATTTTAAAATTCTGATTCTGTGGTTCTGGGGTGCATTTTGGCTGGAATAGGGACTGAATTTGCTATTCAAGAGCATCTAGTCAAAAAGAATATTACAACATGGTGCATCACGGCAGAGAGTAGGATTCAATGTTCTCTAGCTCATCTCTGCTGGTCTTGCTGCAAAAGGTGGACAAGAGGAAAGAGAACCTTCATCAGACACAGCAATGGTAGTGGGAGCACTCAGCTACTGTCGTCCTTGGCTGTAGCCCAAAGATACAGAATGACAAGTAATTCAAAACACAAATATAAGAGATGGAGCTGGAGAGGATCATTCAGATTCTTGAACTTGCCACCAGTCAATAAGATTATGGATGATCCAATTCTGACCTTAATTTCAGTGTTCTGATTGCCCCACTCCCCCACACGTCCACAAATATTGCTGCCCCTTGTAGATCCAAAATCTGCTTATCTTACATTCAATGGCCCAGCCTTCGCTCCTCTCTGAAACAGGTCGCTAAGGTTTTAGTAATTAAACCTTATCAAATGCCATTTTACTTGTTGCTGTCATGTAATAAACCTTCTTGTCTTATAAGAACCATTTTGTTTTCTGTAGATCATGGATAAAAGTCAGATAAAAGTTGTTTCCACTGAATCCATGACCTGAGATGATCTCCATGGGTTTGTTATCCTTTTTACACATGGGTCATGGCAGTATGGTAGTTCAGGATGCAGAGAAATTTAACAAAGAGACTGGATAGTGAACAAGTTATTGTGTCTGGAGTAATCTATTAGTATCTGACAGGGTCTTCTGGATGATGAGACATTTAAGTGATTTATTTCCAGGGGGCTTCTCTCATTCGACCCCCAGAGGCTTGGCAGAAACCCCATTTACGCACATGAACCAAACACCCGCTGAAGTTATGGAGCAATAGAAACCTGAAAATTTTTTACATCTTATGGTATATAAGGGATTCAGGAATAAAATGTAACATCTGCTGGATATGACATGCCAATAGAAACTCAGGGTAAATGCCTGGGAACCAGTGAAACAGGAACCTACAATAATCAAGATTTGGAGGAGCCGGTGTTGGACAGGGTTGGACAAAGTTAAAAATCACACAATACCAGGTTATAGTCCAACAGCTTCTTCATCAAGTGGTTGTGGAGCAGGACCATAAGGCACAGAATTTATAGCAAAAGGTTACAGTGTCATGTGGCTCAAATATATTAAATAAACTTAGATTAAGTCTTTCATCTTTTAGAATGGGTTTACTAGTTTTAGTTCATTAATATGTAAATCCCAAATTCCTTTTAAGTCACATTCTCAAGATAGCTTCAGAGTTTCTAACAAAAGGTGTCCTCTCAGCTCAAACAATGCATTAAAATTATGAGGTCAAAGCAGAGAATAAACTGATCCACTTCTCTGCCTTGTAATTTCATGTCCAACTATTGTGTTCACTACTTAAACCATTCAGAGTTGTTTTTATTTTGATAGGAGTACATCATTTTGACAATTTGCTTTTTGCTAGGGTCCCCGTGGTGAAAATGGTTCCCCAGGAGCGCCTGGTTCAAAAGTAAGTTTCATGTCAGATTCATTTTGAATGCGGGCTTCTTGTTAAATAAAAGAGTTTTAGCATTATTTCATGTTCCATCTTTAAACTCTAGGGTGAGGCTGGTCCTGCAGGTGAGCATGGACCCCCTGGTTCCTCTGGGCCTACAGGGCCACGTGGGCTTCCTGGTGACAGTGGATCAGCCGGAGCGCAAGTAAGCAACTTTGTCAATTTTTTCAGAAATAAATCATGTATATACACAGACAAGGAGAGCCAGTACTTAAGTTCATTGTTGCTTCATCTTTGAATGTCAGGGTCTTCCTGGGCCTGCAGGCCCACCAGGCCTAATGGGCCCTTCAGGATTACAAGGTATGCCAGGTGAAAACGGTCAGCCAGGCGGTATTGGGCCTAAAGGTGAAAGAGTAAGTATTGTTCTTTATTCCATTTTTCTAACCCTCTATTGAATATAATTCTTTTTGTTTTAGATATAAAATATTTTGTGTTGATATTCAGGTTTGCACAGAACTAAGTCTGTATTTTCTATGACAGGGGGAGGCTGGTCCAATGGGATTTGATGGTGCACCCGGCAAAGATGGTACCTCAGTGAGTGCACAGAATTTTGTCTGCATCTTGTTAGTCACTTTCTTTTGGTAACAAAATCTGTGCTCAATGTTTTTACTATTTCTATTCTCTTGCAGGGGCAGCAAGGCCCTATGGGTCCACCAGGTCAACCAGGCCCTACAGGAGGGCGGGTAACTTAACATTTTCCAAAAACTTTGATGTTTGTCACCTGAGAAAGATTGATTGCTGTTTAGTATCAATTAATAAGATAAAGGCTGAAGAAAATATAACAGACTCTGGTAAAGAAATAGTGTCATATGTATACAAATCAATATTATTAAATAAATTGGTCACACCATGTAGTGAGGAAGAGATACCCTAGAAGTTATAAATACCACAAGTTGTTGTCTAGTGTGTACTGGGTCTCACTAGGTTTCACAAAAGTGACATCTCAAGTTCAACATCTTCATAATCTCTGCATGCATTTAAGCATTAATTGCTCAGTAAACATGCCGGCCAAAGTAATTAATAACATAAGTTCCCTTTTAATGTTGATCATTGTTAATTACTGCTAATCAAACACTTTTACATAGAAATAAACCAAATATAACTGTGGAGTGTTGTGTGTTAGCTTGTAAATTGTTGTGGGAGGTTTTAAAAATATCTAACTTTAACTACTGTTTGAAACTGTTATCTTTCTTTTGTTCTCTCCAAAAATTTCCAATCTTTCTGACCCTTCATTCATTTCACTTACTGCATATTCACTCACTTTAATTTCCCCACCTTCGTCTATTCTTCTTTAATCCTTCCTCTATTTATCTCTTGATTCTAAAACTCATTAAGGTGTTCTGTTGGTCACTAAAATGTCTGATGTCATTTTGCAGGCATTGTCCCATTATCTACTTGTATTTATATCAAGCTTGTTTCCACTTTAACAAAAATCATTGATCAATAACCTGAATTAAGAGGGCTTGTTGTGAAATGCCAGAACCCTGAATAATCTGGTTGAACATATCTGAAAAGTTCTTGTCAAATAAACAGGAATCTAGCAGGAGATTAAATTAAATCTCAGTAGCCTTAAAATCTGTACCAGAAGATTAGCTAAACAGTATGTATCTCAATGGACATTGCTTCAATGGAAATGACAATAGGATAAGGTGTAAAACAAATATTTACAACTGTCCCTTTTGCTCTGCGTTAATAAGTTGCATTTTTGTAAATTGGTAAATTGATGTCTTTGTTGGGTCTTCACCAGAGACACGTATCCATTAATCTGATAGTCACTTTAATGGAATATGATCATTGCTATGAATCAGTTGGCTGCACTCCCCGATACCCAGAAGCATGCACACTAGTTGCAAAATCTCTCATAGACTTATGTAAATAAAGAGTGAAAAATAACCAACAAATAGTTGAAATTTTTTTAAAAATTCATTAATTTGTAAACCTCTTTAATTATCCATTGATTTTTCTGATATTAGGGCGAGTCTGGCCCTGCTGGTCCTCCAGGTCCTATTGGTTCTCGTGGTCTTCCTGTAAGTAAATTTTATTGAAGATTTAATTGAATAAATGTTTATGCAGTTAAAAATCAGGTAAAATAACTTAGGCTGCAGAAATACTTTATGATGATTGTGACGTGCTCTCACTTTAAGGAGTGTGGAAAATTGATCTCAAAGAAAGTTAGTTCAGCAGCATTCTGATGGAACTCTGTCTGCAAAGCAGCTTCTTTCTGTTTTAAAAGCAGACTGACAAAATGGTTATCTCATCGTCTGACCTGTTATAAGCCCAAAGGTCTTTATTGAACATGGGACATGCAATGATTGCACATCTTATGTTACTGTTTGAGACAGCCAGTGCTTTTGTGTTTGAATGGCTCATCCAATTTGAGATTATAATTTTGAACTATTTTCGGGAGAAGACCTTTTTTACAACAGCTATTGGGAATGTTTCTTTCTTGAGGGACAAAAGTGATTTGAATCCACTAAAGAAGTAAGGTGATGCTCCAAAGGCTATCTTTTGCCATTTTTTTGTCATCAGTATAAAAATGTAAAAATATAAAATATTTTTTTAAAATGCCGCACTCTGTAATCAGTTTTAAACTTCAAATATAATCACCTTGTGTAACACAGAAAGGGAAATTAAGCAGGGATGATTGAGTAGCCAAATGCAACCTGCCCAATTATCTGCCCATGTAATTGTAAGTGCATTTAAGATCAACTAGGCTACATTATAAAATGGAACCTGGCCTGGTTCTCCTCGAGGAGATAATCTACTCCCTCCTTTGTAATCAAGGGATTTCATTTTGGTCAGGCATTTTGGAGCAGACTGGAGAGGCAATAACAATGTGCTGTTCCTGTGCAGCTGAAGCTAGGATCTTATTTCTTCTTCAAAGCCATTTAGATCACTTGAGGGTAGTTATAAAGTTAGATCTCCTTGCAAAGCAGAGTCTAGCACAAAAAATAAGGTAGAATAATATTGGGCCCACCTGAAGCAGCTGTAAGGAATAAAGGAGTTGAGATCATGCCATTGCGACCCATAGTTACTGATCTCCTCATCTTGCCAGTGATTCCCTGATATATCTTCTGGAGGAAGAAATGGTGTAATAAAATGGTGAATGTCTATCATGTAATAAACATCTTGCCCCAAGACCCCTGTGGACACTCTGTCTCAGCAGGACTTCAGCTGGAGACACCCAACAAGATTCACAGTGAGAAATAAAGCAGGAGATTGAGAAAGCTATATGCTACGGTTAGGCCTATGCTTACTTCGGTTTAATTATTTGCATCTCATTACGGTACATATACTAAAATAAAATACACGTGTTACAGATAAAGATATGCCGACTTCAGATTTATTAAGAGCAATTTAAACAAAATTACAATTGTAACATCAACAATTAATATGAATTGTATGTCATGTATCTCAAATCTGAAAAAAATTATTTATTATTAAAATTATCTCAATTATTTTCTTCAGGGTGAACGAGGGGAAATTGGTCCTAAAGGTCCAAGTGGATTTCCTGGACCTCCGGTAAGTTGAGACTTAATAACAAGTCTGTGAAATATTGTAAATAGGGTGCCTATTTCTGGAATATCAATAATAGTTATAGTTTACTGTCAGGCAGAAAATAGCCTTTCGATTATTTCAGGTTAAGTGGGAAATGGACGTCAATACAAATGAAAATATTGTGGGATATTTTGTTAGGAAAGATAAGGAGGATATATATTCTTTGGCGTATACCAATAAAATGAAAAGCATGGAAAAACAGATGCACAACTCACTAAAATAAACGATTCTGGTAAATAAGGCCCTAAAAGGCAAAACCAAAATCAAATTGAACAACATAGTAATTGTTAAATTTATAGGGAAACTTGATTAGAGCACAATTTGGGTTGTGTGGACAGTTCTGAACATAATAAAGAGGCACTGGAGGAGTTGCACAAATCATTCAGTAGAAAGATGCCAGGACTCAGACATTACACCTGAAAGGCTTGGCTGTTTTTGCTTGAGAAAAATGAAAACAGGGAGTGACCTGACACAGCTCTTTAGGGTTATGAAAAAATTATATCATGTCTCCATAAAAATGTTTTTCTTACTTGAGTGAAAGAATGGTTACTAATAAATTTGACAGTTTGAACAATGCAGCTGAGATCTGATTTTGATTAAGCCTCAGGCTGACCTTTCTGAGAACATGTTGATGTTGATATTGATATTATGCAAAGAGCCTGGTGCAAGTTCAATTTTGCTGTCTCAGAATTTAAAGATGAAAACTGTGTGTTAAACTTTAGTTCCAGTGCATGACTAATCTGTAATTTATTTAATTAGGGTCTTGATGGTCAGCCTGGTCCTAAAGGCTCAGATGGGAACCCTGGCCCAAAAGGCAGCTCTGGCCTACCAGGTCCTACAGGTATAATTGGATTACCTGGTCGACTGGTAAGCAAATTTTCCAATAGTATACAGTAGCGCCTCGACATACGAACGACCCTGTTCACGAACAAATCGGTTTACGAACAGGATTGTACGTAAAACTTTGCTTCAACGTACATACGAAATTCAAGCTACGAACAAATGGAGTGAAGTGCAGGCTTTTGTTGAGAGGCATCACCCTAACAAAACTGTGACCAACAGAGCAATGAACATTTTAAATGACAATGTGATGTCCCATTTTCGAAAAATTCTGCAACAAAGAAAAAACCAAGTTTCTCTGGATCGTTTTCTTGTGGCATCACCAACCTCCAAGAGACAAAAAAGAGAAAAAACTCCGTAAATATCCGAACAATGGGAAAATTGATTCAGTTCGCAAACTTTTCAGTTCGCGAACCGGGTCCCGGAACGGATTAAGTTCGTAAGTCGAGGCGCTACTGTATTTACTGAGGGATGCACCAAAGCTTGGGGTAGCTGCTGCCAACGCATAGTGGGGAAAGATCACCGTCTAAGGTCTTCTTGGCAAAGTATAGTGAAGGCCTATTCTTGCTGCCTCAGAATGAATGTAACAAGGTTCCTGCTTAAGAAAATGCCTTTGCTTTTGAAACTGCAAAGAAACTCTGAGAAATGTCAAGATTTCAATGTTTTGTTTGTTCTTTTTATCTGCAAAATCTGTACACAACCAATTTAGAAATGTGGATGCACATATAAATGATTTTTAGGAAAAAAAATGCAAAATTTTTAATTCTGCCTAAATATGAGTGTTACATTTCACAATAGCCTTGTAGCCTTAATTTTGTGTTTATAACATACTGTTTTTGTTGCAAAACTGGATTGAAGCTCTAACGAGGAATGCCAAAATTTCCAAAATTTCTTTTTTTTTCTGTAAAGTTTGTAATGAACTGTTTTGTACCTGTTCTGTTTACTTATAGGTAATTTATGAATACAATATTTTTTTAAATAAACGTTTATAATCTTGATCATCATATATGATTAATTGCGTTTTGATTTTTCAGAAATAGGTGAAATTAGTTCACTTTTTTTTCATTATTTTAGGGTCTTCCTGGAAGCAGAGGAGAGAAAGGTGAACGTGGCTCAGCAGGGCCTCCTGTGAGTATCAGAATTACTATTAAACAACAACTCAGCTAATATTCGTATTTACCACCACCTTATTTAAGTTAATGTCCTACACGAGTATTGCATTTGCTTTGCGAAATAATGAGCATCCATCCATTCATATAGTTACTTAATCCACGAGAATATAATGCCCATTCCATAGCTTTGTTTCTCAGCATTGCGTACACAAAATGTTTTATCTCAATTTAAGATTCTGCTCAACTTTCTTTAAAATCAGATCAATTTTAATAATATTCCCCCCTCAAATCTGCAGGAAGAACTAGGCTGGACCATTCATAGGATTTTCCATGGTAACTGTGTTCTTCAAAGTGTGCATCACCTTCAATGTGAGGCTAGATCAAATTAAAATATAAATATGGAGACTCATTTTTATTGGATGACTGAATTACAGTATATAGGACTATGATCTGAAATGAAAGTACAGATCCACTGTGATCTAATTGAACAGGGGGAGAATACATGAAGGGTTCAATGGCCAACTCATGCTCTGGGTGTGATCACCTTATAACGGGCAGTAGGTTTAAGAGTGGCTCAGCAGGAGCTTCCTTGGCCCATAACCCGAAAACCATCTTCTACTGAAATTCTCGTAAGACTGTTTTGTCAAGTGTGCATCATGGCACTCAGTTTGGTATGCCTCAGAGGAACTTCTCTCACATGAAGATGAACATTAATTATGCGCTCTGATGCATCCTTCTTGAAGAATCACATTGCAGGAGAGGCAGATGGGCTCACCACTGCCAGGCCTTTGAGCTGCCTGTTCCACTCGCACCATTTTTAAAAGCTCAGCAGTACACCAGTTCAGGCGCTGCAACCCAGGAATCAGTCCTTACACGGTGTTGCTCAATTATTATAATTGAGACGTGGCCCAATTCCTCTTTGTCTTTGCTGATTTTGATCCTTTAACCTTCTAAATGCTAGACAAAACATCTAATTTGTACAATCTCTCCTCATAATTAAACCCCCAAAGTCCCCAACTTGGGTGGACAGCCCTGACTGAATGCTGACCAGACCTTTCACTGATCTCTGTGCAGCTTCTTGACTGACAATCCATGAATCCTCAGACTGGTTGCAACGCACCTATGAGACTGACTCAGATCACTGCCCAGACCACAGATATCCTGACCCCCGGATCCTGACCAGCCTAAATGGATGGCCCACCATTTCCAATCTCCAGACTGATGCCCTAAAGTGACTGTGCCAGAACCTCCCAGCAAATGGCAGTCTCTTTCTTTTACTGAGGACTGTTTGAGACATGGACGTTTGGTTAAAGCACATGCAGTACCTTTGCCGCGTGGACTATTGGCAGATGCTGTAAGTATGTATTTGTATAGGAGTGCCTGTGTGTGTGTGAGAGAGAGTGTGTTTGTGTGTGTGTGTATAGTGCAATGGTGGTGACCTGTAATGTGACATGAACCCAAGGTCCCGGCTGAGGCCCTCCCTATGGGTACCGAACTTAGCTATCAGCCTCTGCTCGGCCACTTTTTGCTGCTGCCTGATCCGAAGTCTGCCTTGGAGGATGGTCACCCGAAGGTCTGAGGTCAAATGTCCTGGACTGCTGAAGTGTTCCCCAACGGGGAGGAAACCCTCCTGTCTGTTGATTGTTGTGCGGTGCCCCTTCATCTGTTGTAGCCTTTTCTCGGTTTCCCCAATGTACCATGCCTCAGGGCATCCTTGCCTGCAACATATAAGATAAGAGAATCGACGTTTCGGGCATAAGCCCTTCCTCCTTCGATTCTCCTGTTCCCTGGATGCTGCCTGACCTGCGCTTTTCCAGCAACACATTTCAAGCTCTGATCTCCAGCATCTGCAGACCTCACTTTCTCCCCAACATATAAGATAGACAAAGTTGGCTGAGTCACATGAGTACCTGCCATGTACAAGGTGGGAGGTGTCCCCACATGTAATGATGGTATCCATGTCCACACTCTGACACGTCTTGCAGCGCCTATAGTGACAGGGATGTATGGAAAGATGTGGTTTATGATAACTGGGCTGTACGTTACATAAGCAGCTTTGAGAATTGTCTAATTGGGATGGTTTCTTTTGTAGGGTTCTTCTGGTTTTCCTGGCAGCCCTGGCCCAATCGGTGCAACTGGACCAGCAGTAAGTAATGTCTACAGTTACACTCAATGTCAGTATGAATTAGTTCTCTTGTTACATTAATCCATATTTTGTAAAGATCTTAAAGCATCTCATATTTTTCTGACCAATGTCTAAAATAATTTTCATCTTTGCTTATTTGCTATTAAATACATTATTTTCCTAACACTCACAGCATATCCATAGCTAGTATAAAAACCATTTTTGACACACCTTGCACATGTTTGAGGATCTATGATCTTTTCTCTCAGTTTTTCAGAGGTAGGATATGGCTCAGCAGACAACATGCAAAGTGTTGAAATATTCATGTCTCTCTATGTATCAATGAAATATTTTAAATTCAAAATTACTACTATGCAATGAAATATTGATATTAATGTTGATAAACCTAAAATACAATATGACAAAATGAATAAAGTTTTATTCACGAAAACTTGAGAATCCCCTGTGATCTTCAAGCACGTTTTATTCCCATTGGGACTCGGCCAAATATTTGCTTCTGAGTTAAGTGCACAGTCAGAAAATATCCCCAGCCATAGAGAAACTTCCCTGAGTGACAGGATTCTTATTTCAGCAGAGGGAAAGTGACATCAAGAGTCATATCCACTAACCCCTGAAACAGTATAGAGCCAGCCACAGGGCCTACCAACCTTCCAAGTGAGCTGTAGAAAAGGCTGGCCTCAACGATTTAGGATCTTGTTCAAGTTTACAGTAAAAGCAATAAAGAATAAAAACAGCCCTGTGGCCATCACTCATCCCACCTCTGTACTCAGTAGACTCTCACTCACTCCTAATGCCTCTCTCTACTCCTCCACTGTCCCCCATTTTCCTTTAAGCCCTTACACCACTCACTACCAATCTATGCTGACCCATGAGCTCCTCTTCCTGTGTCCCCATGGCCTTTTATAGTACCTGTACTTTGGTAGAAACAACATTGAAAACAATTAAAATGGGGTAGAATTATAAAGGGAGTGCAAGAGTAGAGGGACCTTGGTGTTTCTGTGCACGGATCACTTGAATTAGTAGGTTTGATAAAGAAAGTAGTAAGTAAAGTATACAGTGTTCTCAGCTACATGAATAAGGTCACATCCTTTTAGAATTTCTCTTAACCTTTATTTTTCCCAACAGGGCAGTGCAGGTTCTCCTGGTCCTACAGGTCCCCCTGGTAAAGATGGACCTGCTGGTCCAGCTGGCAAAACTGGCGCACGTGGTGAAATTGGACCTCCTGGTAACAAAGGTGAACCAGGTAACCCTGGTGACAAGGGCTCATTTGGTGAATCTGGACCTCCTGTAAGTAAACTAACTGGTGCCTTAAAAAAAAGTGCTAGTTATCAAAGATGGATTGAGATACGGGAGATAATTTCTAAAAGACATCAAATAAAAAGATTCACTATGATTTAATACTTAATTCAGTTTCTTTGTGTAAACATAATTTAGATTCCTCAGATTCTAGATGTAGTTGAATCAAATTTGCTGTGACCATTGTCACATTTCCCTCAGCCGCATATCATTGTAGGCTAATAACAAAGATGCTCCATAAATCACATACGTTAGTTTTTCTTAATATCAGGGATAGTCAGAAACATGAGAAATTAGACTTGTTAAAAGAGAACAAGATTGGCATCAAGTAGTGCATCTTCTTTTCTTTAATTGGATATGTCAGCCCTTGTATAGTGCAGTGGTAGTATCCCTCCCTCTAGACTGAGAGGCCTAGGTTCAAGGCCTGCACATTCCAGTGGTGTGCAATAATGTTTCTAAGCAGGTTGATTGAAATATAAAATGGTGAGTTAGATATGCAAACCTTCTGGTGGTGCAATGGTAGTGACCTTACCCTGGAACAGGACACCTGGGCTCAAGTCCCACCTGCTCCAAAGGTGAGTAATAACGTCTGAAAAGGTTGATTATGAAAAATTAGTTAATGTTTTAAAAAATACTGCAATGGGTGGACCTTATTGTGGTGCAGTGGTAGTGTCCTCACTCCTGAAATGAGAGACCCAGGTTCAATCCCAGCAGTATGTACTAATATCTCTGATATTAGATTGGTTTAAAAATAAAATTAAATTGGATACATGGGCTCTTTTGTGGCACAGTGGTAGTGTCCTTACCCCTGCATCCAGAGGCGTGTTCAAATTTCACCTGATCCAGACAGGTGTGGATTAACATTTCTGAACAGAATGATTAGAAAAGTAGGTTAATTGGATATGTCTTAATAATGTTTTGCCTCCACTATTACACATAGAAACTAAAAGGCCAAGTTATTTTCTAAACCACGTTGTCTTTAACAGGGTCCTTCTGGCACACAAGGTCCTCAAGGAATGCCAGGTCCACGAGGTTTGGCAGGTTTACCTGGTTCAGTCGGGAATCCAGGCCCTACAGGTCAAAGAGGACCATCAGTAAGTACAACATCTTCCAATGACATTTATTTGGCTTTCAGGTCTTTAATTCACAGTTACATTTATGGCTTCTAGACACAGAAAGGAAGCTATTTCTCTACGATTATCAAACTAATAGACAACTTACCACATGGTTCCTTCTGGAAACAGGACATATCAGGTTTTCATTTCCTGAACGTGAAAGAAAATGCAATGGTACATGATTAAATAGTATTTATACACCACACTCAGTTTTCGGCTGTGAGTCAAACTTTAGCCATGTAACCTCCATTTATTTCCTTCCCATACAGCTTTCAGCCATTCTCTGATATCTAGATCAATCTTTAATTATTTCTGTAGCACACTAAGAACTTCAGTTTCTTTGTTTTATTCTGAAAATTCTGGTACCTTTACTGTCTTCTCTTGCCTCAGCAGCTCTAAACATGATAGCGATCGTTACCTCTTCAAGGTTGAAGTCACAATATTTGCTCTATTTTTTGAATATTTCCATTTCTATCCTTTAAAAAATTCCTCATAGGAACTTTCGACACAGTTTCTTGCATTGGCACTTCCTGTCTCTATCTTGATTTAGGAGAAAGTAAGGACTGTAGATGCTGGAGATGAGAGTCAAAGAGTGTGGTGCGAGAAAAGCACAGCAGATCAGGCAGCATCTGAGAAGCAGGAAAATTGATGTTTTGGGCATAAGCCCTTCATCAGGATAAGATTCCTGATGAAGAGCTTATGCCTGAAAACTCGATTCTCCTGCACCTCTGATGCTGCCTGACCGGCTATGTTATTCCAGCACCACACTCTTTGGCTCCATCTTGATCTATGCCATTATGCACAGGCAAAGACAGCTGCTCCTTTTCAAGAAGAGCAGATAATTATTTGAAGCAGCTGTGGACACAAAGTAGGGATGAGAGATATGAGATTACTTCTTTGGTTTCTCTCACTAAAGAGCTTACCCGAGTAGAGGTCACCAAGCAACTGTTTTTTGTGCTGTAATTTGTGATGTTTCTGTTGTATTAACTGAGGAGCACTCATTTTTTGGAGGACCTGACTGAAAGACTTGCACTTCAGATTTTTAAAATATAGTTGTATTCTTTTCAAGAAGGTACACCAAATCATAAGGGTGTTTGCTCAAATTGGCATAAACTGTGTGTTATTCAGGGTGAACCTGGCAAACAGGGTCCCCCTGGTGGTCCTGGTGAACGAGGTCCTTCTGGTACGGCCGGTCCACCTGGCATAAGTGGAGTCCCTGGTCAACCTGGCAGAGATGTGAGTAGTTCCACTCATGTTTTTATCCTTAAATAGAATTATTGACATCACATGTTAGACTACGTTATCAAGACAGTTAGTATCCTATACATTTTAGCACAGAATCTATTTCTAAATAGTAATGTTATGTTTACAAACAACCATCGATTGGAAATCTGTTTTCCCATTAGTCCTTAAGACTTCCTACTCTTATTGGTAGTGTTGTTTGCTAAGTATTTTATGTTACACTTTAGGGTAACCCAGGCTCTGATGGACCTCCTGGCCAAGTTGGAGCAGCTGGCCCTAAGGTGAGGAGGAAGAAAATTCAACTTATTTGCAATTGCAAATTTACCAAAGGAAGTAGGAGTTTAAAATCGGTGTTAGGTTGTTTTTCCCATCAATGGTAACAATTGCCATTTTGTTTTGGCAGGGAGATCGTGGTGAACCTGGTCCAGGTGGTCATCCGGGTCACTCTGGACCTCCTGGATCTCCAGGGCAGCCTGGTCCATCTGGTAAACAAGGTGACAGAGGTTCCTCTGTAAGTTGGAAACTCTATGTTGCCATTACCATTTAACAATGTGTAAATTGCAATAATGAATTTGGTTCGAACAAACATTGTTAATTTAATTTATTTAATACATGAGGAATTTGTTAAAAATGTTAACTTCCTTGAAGTATTCTGATTTACTTGAGCATACCATAGCTTTTTGCTTGCCTAATATTTTTGAAATAAGAAGGTGTACTTTTTGGGCAATCTTAATATCTATCTGATGTAAACTATTACATGACTGAAACTTGGTTAGCTCAGTTGGCTGAATGGCTGGTTTGTGATTCAGTGTGATGTCAACAGTGTGCCTTCAAATCCCAGACTGGCTGAGGGTACCAAGAAGGTTGCACCTTCTTGACTTTGCCCATTGTATAAAGTATGGTAACCCTCAGATAATACCACCTCCCATTGCCTCGCAAATGAGGGAGCAGTCCTATGATCCATGAGGACTAGGGAAACATTTATTCAATGATACGTATGAAAAAATAATTGGTTAAATATTTTAATGTGTTGGGTCATGGAGAAAGAATTGAACAGTTCTCTAAAATGAACAGGTTTATTTTGTGGAGCACTATTACATGAACCTATGATTACAGTTTAAAAGAACTTGAATTTTCATCCAAGTTTTCCTGGTTTGATGTATAAGCTCTTCTTCAAAGAACCTGACATTTGCCGTGGCCATCTCGTGTTCATTCATTCTCAACCATATAGAGTTCAGGTTCGGCTGCTGGGAGAATGTGTTCTTGCTGGTTTTAAAAATATGCACAAGGAATTCTATGATGGCCTGTAAATCGACCAATCTGTGTCACTGCTTACACCTTATATGGAGAAATCTTTTGTCCAATTTATCCTTTGTATTAATTGCTTTAAACCTTATTCACAATTGACTTTAAATTCCTTCAAACATTATTCACAATAATTTTATGTAAGATATAATGTTTGAACACAAATGTTTTAACTTTTTGTTTTCCTACTTTCAAAATCTTTTAGGGACCTCGGGGTGAAAGGGGCTTACCAGGCCCACCTGGGGCCACTGGACGTGTGGTAAGTTGGTGGCAGTCTGTTTCAGGAAATCGCATCCAAATAGTCTCATGAGACAGTAAATTATTGTGTGTCAAAAAAAGGGCATGGTCAGTGAGAGGGAGACATCACCGGAATGAAATAGAGGACATGTGAGTACATCAAGGAGGGAATTCAATGCAGACGGGGGAAGATGCGCCATAAGTAAGAATTGAAAAGTGCTAAGTGTGGAGTTTGGTAAAGGGTGGGAAAGAACTTCTACTTTTTTCAGAAAGTTTGTTGGTTAGTAAGAATTAGGGACTGTTGATAAATTGTTATAAATTAGAAAAGCCCATTGTTATGAAAGCAGAAGCCATACTCTGATTTAAGTAAGAACAGCAGGGAACAGGGAAGGTTCATGTTAACATAATAGAATAAACCAAGGAATCAGAAACAGAATAACATTGACATAAGGAAAATAGGGCTAAGACAAGGCAGCACAGTTCAGTTGAGTGGAATCCATGATCTGGAATATGTGGGAAGCCATGGACCCTACTTCAGAGGGTCGGTGTGGATTTGTTGGGCCGAAAGGCCTGTTTCCACACTATAGGGATTCTATGATATCCTCAACAGCCACATGAGCAGGAAATGATGCCAGCTGCATCCATGTTTCAGAGCTCAAAAGGCAGCTGGTCAATGTGGTGCATCCACAAGGTAGAAATACATGGATAGTATGTTCAGAGATAGGTCACATCTCACTTTAAGGGTCTGGAAGCAGAAAGGGAATGGATCACCGCCAGGTTGTGCAGGAGTTCCCTTTGGTTCCACTTACAAATTAAATTTATGTTTTGGAAGCTGATGAGCGCATTGGTTCCTCAGGAGAATGTAGTCAGAGCCAAGTTTGGGACACCATGAGCTGTAAGCGAAGGGAAAAAGGAAAAGGGAGGAGTAATAATGCCAGGGGAATCATGACTCCAAGTTGGTGTGTTGCCTCCCTGATGCCAATGTCAAGGATGCTGTGGAGCAGCTGAAGGACACTCTTCTGGGGCAGGGTGACCAGCTAGGGGCTGTGGCCAACACTTGTACCAATGACTCAGGTAAGAAGGAGGATGTAGTCCTGCAGTCACAATTTATGGAGCTAGGTAGATGATTAACAAGAGTCAAAAAGTGTGGCGCTGGAAAAGCACAGCCAGTCAGGCAGCATTCGAGGAGCAGGAGAGTTGATGTTTCAAGGGTGAACTCTTAATCAGGAAGATTAACAAGCACAATCTCAAATACAGTAATCTCCAGAATACAGAGAAAGGAGGATAAGACAGATGAATGCAAGGCTGCAAAGACAAGGAAGGAATGAGGGCTTTGAAACCCTGGAACACTGATCCTGGCTTTTGGGGAGATGACACCTATTCAAATTGGATAGTTGAACAGATCTGGCACTGAGTTCCTTGCAGATCATTTTGCTAGTGCTGTTGGGAAGGATTTTAAACGAAATTGACAGGAGTGTGGGGACCAAGAGAGAATGTAAGAGAAGAATACCATAGTTCACAAAATACTTGGAGAGACAGATAATGTGATATTAATAGGTGAAGGCAGAGTATAGGATAAAACAATCTAAATCAGAGTCACTGTGCTTGTATGTGAATGTGCAAAATAGTTAATAAGATCGGAAAGTTACAGATTCAGATTGTCATGTGGAAATATGATGTTGTGACAATAACAGAGACCTGGCTCCAGGAAGGGCAGAATGAGGTGTTAAATAGTCCTGAGTATAAGATGTTCATAAAAGGCAGAAAAGGAGGGGAAGCAGGGTTGGTTATGTAGAACAATGCAGTGTTGGAGAAAGAGGATGTTCCAACAGTTAGAAGGACAGAATCAATTTGGCTAGAGCTGTGGAATAAACAGAGATCTAGGTTTAGTCAAGAGACCACCAACTAGCAGGACAAAGCAGAGAAAAAAAACTGTAAAAAAATTACATAAAAAAAGACATTATAATGTAATTTTATTCTGGGCCTTTAATTAGCCAAATATAGACTGTAAGGAACAGTGAGTGGCAAGTAGTCTTAAATTATGTGGAGGAGCATATTCTACAGGAGTACACAACCAGTCCAACAAAGAAGGATGCACTGTTGGACCGGGTTCTTGGAAATAAATTGGGCTAAATAGATCAAGTGTTCACGGGGCAACATTTAGGTGACAGTGACTGTCACATCCTGAGGGATAGGACAATAGTGGACAATGTTAGAGGTCATTTCAGAGTTAGGAAAACCAATTGGCAGAGAGCGGACTTCAATGGGTCAAGAACAGAGCTGGGACAGATAGACTGAAATAAAAGATTGGTGGGAAAATCTGTAACTGACTAATGGGATAACTTCAAAGAGGAAATTGTTCAGTTACTATCAAAGTGTATTCCCTCTAATGGAAAGCTGATAAAGGATGAGAAAGGAAATAGAAATTGAGATAAAGAAAAGATGTACTTATGACAGGTGTCACATGGAAAATATAATTTAGAACCAAAAGAAATACAGAAGGTTCACAGGGAAGGTGAAAAATTATATCAGAGAAGCTAAAATGAATTATGAGAAAAGGCTAGCAGCCAACATAAAGACAATCCCAAAGTCTTCCATAAGCAAATAAATAGTAATAGAGTGGTAAATGGAGGGGTAGGGATGATTACGGTGTGAAGAGGAGGTTTATACATGGAAATGAGGGCATGCTAAGATGGGAATTTAATATACTGCATCTGCCTTTACCAAGGAGGGAGATGCTACCAGGCCACTAAGGTAGAGAAGGAATTTTGGCACTAGAAGGTTCAAAATTGAAAAGGAGGATGCGTTGATAGACTATTGGCACTTAAAGTTGACAAGACACAAGAACCGGATGAGATACATCCCAGGATATTGAGCGATGTGAGCGTGGAGATTGCAGGAGCACCGTCCGCCATCTTTTAGTCTTCCCTCCACTCAGGGGAGGTGATAGACAACTGGAGAATTGTAAATATCATCCTTTTTTTAAAATAGGAACATTTTCAAGAATAAGTCCAGCAATTATAGCCCAGCCTGTTTCATTTCAATAGCAAGGAAGCTTCTAGAAACAGATCTTCATGATTGATTTAGTAGTCGCAGGGAAAAGAAAAAGTCAGCATTGAGTTAACTGACTTGCTGGAGTTCTTTGAAGAGGTAACAGAAATAGTTGTTGAGGGTAATGTTGTTGATTTTTTTGGTGGGTAGCATAGTGGCTCAGTGGTTAGCACTGCTTCTTCACAGGATCAGGGACCCAGGTTTGATTCCAGCCTTGGACAACTGTCTGTGTGGAATTTGCACATTTTCCTCGTGTCTGCGTGCGTTTCCTCCCAGTGCTCTGGTTTCCTCCCACAATCCAAAGGTGGGCAGGTTAAGTGGATTGGTCATGCAAAATTGCCCATTGTGTCCAGGATTGTGTAGCTATGGGAAATATGGGGTTATGGCATACAGGAGAGGGCTGGATCAGGGTGGGATGCTCTTCGGTGGGCCAAATGGCCTCCTTCCACACTGTAGGGGTTTGTTGATTCCACATGGTATGCATGGATTTCCAAAAAGGCATTCAATACTGTGCCACACAACCCTGTGAGAAAATATATAAATCACGGATAAAAGGAACAGTAGTAATGTGGATAAAGAGACTGGCTGAATGATAGGAAACAGAGGGCTGTCGTCAATGGATATACTTCAGGCTGTAGGAAGGTTTTATAATAGACCTCAGTCACAATTGGTGTTGGGACCCTTGCTTTTCCTGATTACATGTTCAGTCTGAGAGATAGAGTGTGTGTATGAGAGAAAGTGGGGGTATGTGTATGTGTGCATTTGAGAAAGTACGTGTGTGCATTTGAGAGAGTGTGAGTGTGCATGTGTGCTATTGAGACAGTGTGAGTGTGCACATTTGAGTGTGTGTGTGTATGTCAGTGTGATTGTGTGTGAGAGTCTGTGTGCTTGTGGTTGAGTGTGTGTGAGTGAGAATGTATAGTGTAGTGGGGTCACCTGTAGTGTAACATGAACCCAAGATCACCTTTGAGGCCTTCCTCATGGGTACAGAACTTAGCTATCAGCGTCTGCTCAGCAATTTTGCATTGTTGCATATCTCAAACTGAATCTTGGAACACACTCATGCTCTCTGAAATACACGCATACACACACCCTCTTTCTCGCGCGCACACACACACGCATGCGCGTGCATGCAACACACACACACACACACACACACGGTCAGAGGCTGAACATACAGTGTCTTAGACTTTATTAAAGGAGAAATAGCATACACATGTGCAAGGATGTTATGCTTCACTTGTGTTACACATCCATTGAAGTGCTGTGTGCAGTTCTGGGTGATACACTACAGGAAGGATGTGAAGGCATTGGATATCACACAGAAGAGATTTACAAGAACGGTTTCAAGGATGAGGAACTTCAGTTATGAGGATGGTTTTGAGCGGTGGGCCTATTGTTTGTGGAGAGAAGAAGGCTGAGAGAATATATGATACTTTTCAAAATAATGAGATGGCTATAGAGAATGGATAGGGAGAAACAGTTCCCACTCATCCACCGCCAAACCACAACAACGCGACGGTCGGAGGAGGAGCGTCTTATCTTCCGACTGGGAACCCTCCAACCGCAGGGGATGAACTTGGACTTCACCAGTTTCTTCATCCCCCCTCCCCCCACCTTGTCTCAGCCGGATCCCTCCAGCCCGGCACCGCCTTCCTGACCTGCAGTCTTCTTCTTGACCTCTCCGCCTCCATCCTACTCCGACCTATCACCCTCACCTTGACCTCTTTCCACCTATCACATTTCCAACGCCCCTCCTCCAAGTCCCTCCTCCCTACCTTTTATCTTCTCCTGCTGAACACTCTCTGCTCATTCCTGAAGAAGGGCCTGTGCCCGAAACGTCGAATCTCCTGTTCCTGGATGCTGCCTGACCTGCTGTGCTGTTCCAGCAATAAAGTTTCAACTTTGATCTCCAGCATCTGCAGACCTCACTTTCTCCACTCATAAAAGGATCAAGAATGAGATGGCATGGATTTAAAGCGATTTGGAAAAGAAACAAAGTGAAATACGGAGAAAACGTCTGCACACAATAAATCAGTTAGGTCTGAAAGTACTGCCTGGAAGTGTCGTGGAGGCAGTTTCAACTGAGGCATTCAAGAGGGCATTAGATTGTTTCTATTCAAATAATGTGCATGACTATGGGGAAGAGGCAGGAGAAAAACACTGAGTCATAATGCTGATTTGGAGAAACCTTGCAAATACAGAGTGTTATTGGCCTCCTCCTGCACTGTAGCAATGCATGGGATTTTGTAATATGACGTATATTGAAATTATGTTACATAATACATCTCCATGACAAAATGGTTTTTCATTTATTTTAAGGGCCCACAAGGTCCAAGTGGCAATAAAGGTGAAGATGGACAGCCTGGAAGTAATGGTATCAAGGGTCATCGGGGATTCCCAGGTGCTCCAGGAATGCCAGGCCCTCCTGTAAGTATCTTGTATTTCTGGGACTTCTAGATTAAATACAAAAGAAAGTAATATGCTTTCAGGTTCCTTACTCTGAACACACTTAAGACCAGCAGCATATCAATCAAGGGCAAATTTGATATCACAGGTTTAGACCATCTTACCTGATAGATCTTCCAGTTTGGCACAGCAATTTATTTTAGTGGTTCCTAAGCATGGGATAGCATTATATATCATTTCTGAGGAGAATAAAAAGCAAAAATAGACTCCACCTTCCTGAAATATTCTTGTCTATGAGCTCACAGCAACTCAATATTATTCATAGAATCTGGATGTGTGCAAAATTAATATCTTGAAAAGAAAATGGTGGGTTTATTTCATAATTCATCGGTCAAAACACTGATGTTTCAGAAAAATGTAATGTGCTGTACATTTTGGTGGAAGCTTTTCAGTCTGAGAGAAATGGTAGTAATAGGATTTAAGGCTATGTGTTGGGAGATGTGATTGAATGAGAATATTCGATTTAGGAAATTGAATATGAATCTACATCAACTGAAGTTAGAATAATCTTACTGTTATTGAGTTATTTCAGCTACTGTTGCCTTTAATTTAGAAACATTCCTTTTTGCTTAATTCATAAAAGTCCTGGAAAGGAAAAAAAAACATATGGAGAGTGCTTTCTCTGAATGAGCCTGTCTTCATACTGGCCGATGGTGTTGTACAGACCAACCATTGTTTGACAAGGATACTTATGTACCTCCCACCCTTTGGACACAGGTGAGGGCAATCCTGTGGAAATGTCAATGGGACTGTGCTGCAGCCCTCTGTTGTGTCACTATGGAATCCTCCTCACACCTACTTTTGGGACTTTACTGGCAATCCCTCCCCTGTTCACTTACATTAATCATGGAGAGGTGAGTCAAGGACAAGTGTCCTGAGCAGATTTCCCCCTTTTATTCTCCGTTTGTGAACTCCTCCCAGAAAACAGGAACCGAAACAGAGCAGGTGAATAGGGATTTGAAGCTGCCTCAACACCTTGCCTTTCCCTACATTGCTCAAATTAGCTTGGTGGGTGTGTAGGAGAACAATAGCAGAAGTTAAACAGATGTGGTGAGGTCTCTTATGGTTGACTGGTGAAGTCAGCCAGTTGGCTTCCTTTCTAACAGTGGAGGCCAAAGGCATTTTGACTCTTCATACACTTTTTAATTCAAACGACAGCCTTCAGAAGCCAAACAGAGTTGTTGATGCAGCTCTGTAGATTTGGGACATGCAATATTCAAGTCAAATCACGACATGGCTGAGGAGGGTTTCAATTAGACCATCAAATCTGAACTGACTATCCAACTCACCCCACTCTCATCCCTTTCTCCTTGAAAGTTAATAATAATCTGTTTCCATTACCTTTCCAGGCAATGCAGATTCTAATAACCTGCTGGGTAAAAGCAACTTTCCCTCAACCTGCTCTGACTTTTTGCAATTTATTTCAAGACTGACACTTTTGCCACTGTCAACAGTTGTTGCTTCTTTATTCTAGCAACCACAAGACAATTTTGAACACCTCTTTTCAATCTCCCCTGAACCTAACCTGCTCTAAAGGGAATAATCCCCAGATCTTCCAGTCTCCCCATGTAATTAGTGTCTTTCGTTTCCTGTGAAAGTCTAAAAAAGTCTCCTCTGGATATATTCTAAAAGTTCTTCCTAAATTTTGTTGCCAGCAATTGAACACAATGTTCCAGCTAGTTTAATTAAAATAATCACTGGAACCTTCTTATATTGTACTGAATGCCTCTATTTATAAAGCGAAAAAATCCCCTTTGTATTTTTAAAACTTCTAAAGCTTCCCTGCTACTTCCAAAGATGTGTATGTGGGCCCTCTGTGCCTGTAGAATTCATTTGCCCTACAAAATATATTGTTTCATGTTACTTTATGTTACATTTTTATGTCTGTATATACCATTATGAAGTCTATTGTTGTTCTCCTTCCTGCTTATTACATTTAAGTTTTGTATCATATTCAAATTTCAAAATTCTCTGGTTTTCTCCTTTGTATTGCTGTAAAAAGTCAAATTGTTTCATTCTCTCCAGGGGAATTCTGGAGAACCAGGCCCACCTGGAAATGCTGGAGCTCAAGGTGCAAGAGTGAGTAAAAGTGAACACTACTACAAAACTTCATCAAACTCTAAAACACTACCTTTCCAATCTCTCACCATAATATATCTTGAGTATCATATGAAAATAGGCAGACAGATACTTTCATTAATATGAAGATTATCAGATAAGTTATAGGTATTTGGGTGAAAATGAATCATTGATCAGGATTTTCCCAACCTTGGACACTGTCAGGCAATTTCTAACACTTGGATTGGCAGTGTCTTAATTGCCTGCCGACTAGAGATGTGTTGCAAATGTGAATATTTAAAGGCCTTTAAAGCCTATTTTTTTTCAGAATATCAACATTTTGCATGTAGTGAAACAACTTCTTGTCAGTTATACGGGGAGGAGGCCAACATTGGAGCCAGAGGCCTGTGGCAAAGGAGCTGCGAAAAGAAAACCCTAACACTGCCACCCATGTCGGGTCGTCTGAAAATAGAGGTGCCCTCACATTTCCCCTCCTGCCTCAGCAGTGGCCACCTCTGATTGAACCTGCATTCTGCAGTTGGTCCTCTCTCATGGCTGAAGTTGAGCCTCTCACCTAAATTGCTGACCACTTGGAAAAGATTTCGTCATAATGACTGACACCACTCTGGGAAGTTGCCACTCCAGAATAAGGACATTGGCCATTCAGGTTTTCAGGCCTGACCCAACATTCAATTACATTAGTTTATGAATGTCAGGAACAAAGTTTGAACTGGTTCAATTAAGACACTGCCTTTCAATCATTCAAGATCAGCTGCTCGGTATCAATTATATGACTGTTATTCCAAATGTTTACGATCACCAAGTCCATGCATTTGATGCACATCAATGTTTACACAAAGCCAGTGGAAGCTATTGTTGTCAGTTTGTTTTCTAAGCATTCAATGGATAATGTGGGATTAAATTTTCTTCTCGTCCCTCTACTTGTTCATGCCGGCCAAAGAATGTCAGAGATTTCTTCTCACCATGGACCTGAGCACATCCATGCTCCTGGTCTCAAGCCATTACAATTTCTGAGTATTCCCGAGCTGCAGGAACATCTCCAGGCATCCAAACGGTAAAGCAATGGTATGAATGTTAGACTGACGGCCTTCTGCTAGCTGTCCAAGAACAGCAACCAGATGGCTCTTAGTTCCTTACTGGCATTGAAATGCAACACACAAGCACAGGTCTTCAAGGCTCTGGACAGTTGGAGACTGTGCATTGGGACACCGAATCATACAGCACAGAAATGGACACTTTGGTCCAATTGGTCTGGATATCCCAATCATCAGTATTTGGTCCATATTCATATAAACCCTTTACATTCATATATCCATCCAGATGCCTTTCAAATGTTGTCATTGTACCTGCATGCACCACTTTCTGTGGCAGCTCGTTCCATACACACACCACCCTCTCACCCTAAATCTATGTCCTCTAGATTTTGATTCCCCAACCATGGGGAAAAGACCTTGTTTATTCACCCTCTCCATGCTCCTCATGATTTTATAAACCTCTGGAAGGTCATCCCTCAGCCTCCGATGCTCCAGAGAAAAAAGGTGCAACCTATTCGGCCTCTCCCTATAACTCAAACCCTCCAGTCCTGGCAACATCCTTGTAAATCTTTCCTCACTCTCTCAGGTTTAACAATTCTTTCCTATAGAAGGGCGACTAGAATTGTACACAACATTCTGAAATTGGCCTCACCAATATTCTGTATAACCACAACATGACATCCTAACTCCTGTACTCAGTGTTCTGACCTAAGAAGGCAAGTGTGCCAAATGCCTTCTTCCCTACCCTGTCTACCTGCAACTCCACTTTCAAGGAACTCAGCGTTCCCGTGTCCTGCCCTGGTTTGCCTTATCGAAATGTTAACTATTTATCTCAATTAAACTCCATCTGCCACTCCTTGGCCTACTGTCCCAGCTGATCAAAGTCCCATTGCACTTTGAAGTAACCTTCTTCCCTGTCCACTGCACTTCCTATTTTGGTGCCATCTGAAAATTTACTAACCATAACTTGGAAGTGCCAGCCCACTGACTGTCCATTAGAAGTTCAAACTTCTTGGCTAATTACTGCACAATCACCCTCTGTCTGGAACCATCAAAACAAGTTTTGAAACCTCGATAATTAGCCAAGAAACATTAGATGATTAAAACTTGCTCCGAGTTCTGGGTAACCATCCTACTGATCCTTCAACACACTCACTAACCCTAAATCATTCATGCTTCCAGAAATCTCCATCACTCTCTCGGACAATTGTCCCTCTCCAATGCCTCCAGGTGTCTGACCAATCCCCCTCTGCACAGGGGACAATGGAATGCTTTACCCCCTTATCCACACTCTCTCCTGCAAACAGGTTGTAAGCATTCTTGGCAGAATATATTCTCCAGCAGAGTCCATTGTATTTCTTCAGGATTCCCCTATATTGATTAAATTAGATTAGGTTAGATTACTTACAGTGCAGAAACAGGCTCTTCGGCCCAACAAGTCCACACCGACCCTCTGAAAAGCAACCCACCCAGACCCATTCCCCTACATTTACCCCTTCACCTAACACTAAGGGCAATTTGGCATGGCCAACCTAACCTAGCATGGCCACCTAACCTGCACATTATTGGACTCTGGAAAGAAACCGGAGCACCTGGAGGAAACCCACGCAGACACTGGGAGAATATGCAAACTCCACATAGACATTTGCCTGAGGCAGGAATTGAACCCGTGTCTCTGGCGCTGTGATGCAGCAGTGCTAACCAATGTGCCACTGTGCCGCCCAGGATTGCTTGGCTATCCTGAGAATGAGATGGATAGAAATTGTTCTACATTGCACCCATTTTTCAGAAGGTATCGGACTGACAGTCTATGCCCAATTCACACAAAAATAAGCAACAGCCCCATTACCTAACAGTATAGGTGCCTTGATAGGACACCCAAGACAAGTATTTAAATATGTTGTTGAGTGGCCTAATACCTGGAGAAGGATTTATTTTCAAAATCGATCACCCAGGATCAAGAAATGAGTGCATGTACAGCAACCAACAATAAGTAAGAATGCTTTTCTGTGAAGTCAATGTTTTTGTCATTTATAGACAATACAGTTTTGCACATTAACTTATTCAATTCCATTTTAAATGTTTTAAAGGGTCCTCCAGGTTCAACTGGTCCCCCTGGCAAAGAGGGTACCAATGGTTATCCAGGCCCTATTGGTCCTCCTGGTCCACGTGGATTACGAGGAGAATCTGGCCCCAGTGTAAGTAAACAGCAGAGACCTGACTTAATGAAGCAGAAAATTGGAAACTTAACATTCTTGGCCGCTCATTCATCAGGAAAGATACAGTAGAAAGGGAGGTGACAGGCAATGTAATGATCAAATAAACTATTGCAGCTCTGAAAGGCATAATGCAGGATACAAAGACAAAGTCTATTTGTTTGAAGTGAAAGAAAAACATACAGGGGAGCTATTGCACAGCTGGGTATAAATTATCAGAATTAATGAGAAGGACTTGGAAGAAGGAATCTGCAGGCAATTTACAGAAATAATTAGAGATGTCGTAGCAACAGTAAAAAGGGCAAAGTGGGTAAGGAATTCTTGGAATGTGTACACTATCTTCATCAGTAACTTTTTCCAGCACACGAGGCAGGGATAGCATAGGATGTAGTTCTGGAGAATTAAGTGTAGCAAATGGATCATGTTTCAGTGGGAACAGTGATCACATTTTTTTGCTGATTTAGTATGAGTTATGGTAAAGAAAAAGTGCAATCAACTATAAAATACTTAGCTAGAGGAAAACTAACTTCAGTGAATCAAGAAGGGATCTGACACATGGATTGGATTTTTCCATCTTCACATAGTAATGGAGACCAGAGAGTACTCCAGGTATAGTCTGACAATGTTCTTCACAAGTTTAACATAACCTTTTTGCTTTGTAACTCTGTCCCTTTCAATAATGAGTCCCAGTGCTTTGTCTTTTTTTGTTTTTAATTATCATATTAACCCATTCAATTTGTACCCTCAGATTTCTCTATTATTTAAAAACTTAGCATCCACACAACTTTATATGTATCAACGTCTAAGTAGGCACATACCTAGATTAGGTCAGACTTCCCACTCTATCCAGTTCCCAGTATGGTGGAAATCTCGCTCCAGAGAGCTGGCAAATCTCATGGGGTTTGGTTGGTACCCTATAGTGGCAAGGAGACCAGTTGAAGTCTTATTTAATCTCTATAAAATCCTGGTGGGCTCTGGGATATTGGATGTGAGTCGTTCACCAGTAAAACAACCTGATATCTCACTGCTAGCGGGTGAATTTCCTGCATCAGGGCCCCATCCCTTCCCTGAATACAGGAGAGCTTCCTACCGCATGATCTTCTGAGCCAATTTCCAGACCAGCCTGCCATCATGCCCTTTTCAACAGTCTCCACTAAAATCCTCCCTACGTTTAACTCCCACTCTCTGTTTCTGTTTTGTAGCTAGCTTGCTATCCATTTGTCACTTGACCCATGACTCCTCATGTCCACTAGTCAACTATGTAGCTCCTTGTCAAATATGTTTTTTCAAAAAAAAAAGTATGTCACCTCTCTATCATTATGGTTACTTACACTTTTTCACACATCCTTACAAAATTCAATTTTGGAGCCCTTTCTCAAAGCTCTTTATCATCAGTCTCTAGATGTTTTTCTTTCACAACTTTGAATAAGGATTCCATCACCTTCCTATGATTGACATTACAACAGACTTACATGTTGTCTTAAATATTAAGTAGTAGTAGTGAAAGGATGGGGTTGTGGATAATTTGAGACTAAAATTGTGGGTTGTTTTTGGAACAACAAGGGTAGGCTTAGTAACTAAATTTGTATTTTATATTTTTCTTCCTTAGAGAAGAGGATTCTGCCAATGGACCAGTAAAGCAGAAGGCAGTATAGGATGGTCATACAAAGGAAGATCTCTACTTTAAAAAACTGGCAGTCTTCAAAGTCTAAAATTAATATGATCTGGATGGGTTGCATGCTAGGTTACTGAGGGACATCGGGGTGGAAACTTTAGATGGTATGCCCACGATTTTCCAAATATACTTCAAAATGTTGGTGCGAGGAGACTGAAGGATTACAAATGTTTCATCCTTTTGTAAAGAAGGGGAGAGGGGTAATCCTGGCAATTATAGACAAAGAAAGCCTTTAAAAACACTAATCTGGGAGAAAATTGATTGACATTTAGATAAAGGAGAATGAATAGATGAAAGCTGGCGTGCAATTCTTTAAGGCAAATAATGTTCAAGTAACTTTACTTGGTTGTTTAATAAAGTGATGGCGAATGTTGATCATGGTGTCACTGCTTACATGCACAGACTGATTCCTGGGGTGGCAGGGTTGACGCATGTGGGAGACTGGATCAGTTAGGACTATCAAAGAATGAGAAAGGATCTTGTAGAAATTTATAAAATTCTAACAGGACAGATGGAGGAAGGATGTTCTCAATAACCAGAGAGTTCAGATCAAGGGGAGAGTGAGGACTGCAGATCAGAGTCAAAGAATGTGGTGCTGGAAAAGCACAGCAGGTCAGGCAGCATCCGAGGAGCAGGAAAATTGACATTTCGGGCATAAGCTCTTCATCAGGAATTCCTGATGAAGGCCTTATGTTCGAAACATCGATTCTCCTGCTCCTTGGATGCTGCCTGACCAGCTGTACTTTTCCAGCACCACAGTTCAACTCCAGGGGCAAGGATGAGGATCACAGTCTAAGGATAAGCTGTAGGCCTCTCAGGACAGAGAGGAGGAGAAATTTCTTCACCCACAGCATGCTCTTGTGGAATTCCTTGCCATAGGAGACAGGAGGCTAAAATATTGAATACTTTCAGAAAAGGTTTAGATATAGTTCTTAGGAGTAAAGGGATCAAAGGATATGGGGAGAGAGCAGAGAGAAGACACTGAGTTGGATGATTAACATTGAATGGTGGAGCTGGGTCAAAGGTCATTCAGCCCTTCATCATTTCCTATGTGCTATGTTTGTGTTTCTATATTTTGAACTCTGTAGGGTCCTTCTGGTAACCATGGCCCTCCTGGTACTCCTGGTGTCCCTGGTCCCCCGGGTCCTCCTGGCCCTTGTTGTGGAACAGCAGACAGTGGTGCTAAGGGTGTAGTGTATCCAGGAAGCTACTACTTTAGTGATCAACCTCGTGAATCTGTGAACGAACAAAGGGACGAAATAATAGCTGCTCTGAAATCCCTCAACAGCCGAGTAGATACAATCCTGATCCCAAATGGATCACAGAAGAGTCCTGCCCGAAGTTGCCGAGATCTAAAATTTTGCCATCCTGAATTCAAGAGCGGTAAGGAAGTTATTTAAGATAATTACATTTCTTTTGTCCTTTAGATTAAATTCATTGTAACTTAGAAGTATAAATTTAGGGACAATATACGAACAATCACTTAGAACTTGAGTATTGTTGAAATCAGAGATATGTTGCTGAAGCTTTTCGTCTTGATCTTATCAAGGCAAATGCAAGAGTACCAAAATATAAGCCAGCACAACAATTTATTCTTCAATACAGAAGGGTGTTGATTGGCTAACAAGTCAAAAGGTTGACCGAGGCAATACACTGAAGAAAGTAACAGACATAAATTGAACCAAACAGCATGTCTCTTTGACTGTTCATAATAAATGGAGTACAGATCATTCCCCTGTAGTAAAATTGTTCCTGTCATGTGAAAACTGACATTCTTGCATTTGTCCTGAAGAAAAAGAATGTTTCAGCGATAGGAATCATTTTTCAATACTACCTGATGTTTGACATGAACATACAAGATTACCCGGCAGGAAAAGACTGGATCATCAAACCTTCTCCACACACATGATTGCTTAGGTACTTCCTGCCTCTTTCCCCTTACATCATGCAAGCTCACAAGAAAAAAACATGGAGAGGAAATTCACTGCCAATAAGAAGGAAGAGCTTTGGAAAATTCCTCTCCAGCTCCTCACTTGATCAAAATCAGACCAAGGATTGCACAGACCGTGTACTTATTATTCAATCTTTATCATTCAGTTTAATTTGCCCATTTTCTCCTAATAAAGATTACTTCCCATTTTCATGTAATTGGTAATTCTAAAATTAAATTGACACAGTTTAAAAGCTGAGGTATCTTAATTTTTTTAGGTTAATATTATTCGAGATGTTATCACACAAAAGGTTAGAAGCTGGTATCATGTTCTCCTTCTATTTTAATATAGGTGTTCAAAATGAAATAGTTGAGTTAATATCTCCCTTAAAAATCAAAGATAGAAATATGTTAATGAATAAATTAATAAAAATTACTTGTCGCTAAATCTTAATTTTTACTTTGTTCAGAGGCATTTCAGAATTAGACTGCTGAATAATTTTACAATTCCCGTAAAATCATAGAATCCCTACAAGTTGGAAGCAGACCACATCGACCCTCTGAAGACATCCCACCCAGACCTACATCTCTACCCATAATCCTATATTTGCCATGACTAATCCACCTAGCCTGCACTTCCTTAGAACGGTGGGCTATATAGCATGGCTAGGTAAAAACAATGACTGCAGATGCTGGAAACCAGATTCTGGATTAGTGGTGCTGGAAGAGCACAGCAGGTCAGGCAGCATCCAAGGAGCAGTTAAATCGACGTTTCGGGCAAAAGCTCTTCATCAGGAATAAAGGCAGAGAGCCTGAAGCGTGGAGAGATAAGCTAGAGGAGAGTGGGGGTGGGGAGAAAGTAGAAATGACCTGGGAGTTGCAGTGGGAAAGGGACTCCCTGAGATTCTTGTAGAGAGAGGAGGAAAACATCTTCAAGGCAGGCATCGTTGCAAGAGGATTTGCAGTAGCGTTAAAATCAGCATAGCAAATCCACCGAACCTGCATATCCTTGGACTGTGAGAGGAAACCCACGCAGACATGAGAAGAAAATGCAAACTCCACACAGACAGACACCGGAGGCTGGAATTGAACCTGGGTCCCTGGCACTGAGGCAGCAGTGCTAGCCACAGAGCCATCATGCTTCCCTTGGCTCAGTAGTCAGAAAAATTTCCACTTATGCCTTTCACAGCTGCCAAAAGACAAACTTCATATCCAACAAAGCTGATTGACTGGATATGTGCCTCTGGCAGTGAGGGGACCATTGGCAACACCAATTCTTATTAAGTAAGAAGAGGGATAGAACAGACTTAGAAAAGACACCTACTTGTGAACATATTTTACTTCATAAGGCAAAGGATTGTATGCATCTTTCCACAAAATTACTATTTCAGGAGTATTTCTGAATAACCACAGCAAACCATGGGATTCAAAGGAATTAGATACTTATGATGTTTTTGTTGTATTGGTTACAAGAAGATTAAAAGTATAGGCACGTACCAGGATGTCAGAGTAATTATTCCATTTCAGGAAATTATACATCGCAGCCTTTTGATTTTCCATCAATCAAGTTAATAAACAGAAAATGGTTTGTCAGTGTGCCATTTCTTAATCTGTACACCCAGTGTGGTAGGTGGAAATGAACAGTATGAAGCTATGATTTTCAGAAATTATTAAATGCTGTTGAAGAATTCTCAACAGATATTTGGTGGAACACACTGTTATTGTTCATCATTGGGAATGTGGTGACTAAGTTAAATAAGAAAAATAAATTCCAAAGATGGCACGTTATAGTACATATTATCAGCTTTGTTATAATCTAAAATTGAACTGCCATTAGATAATATATATCGGGAAAATATTGTATTGTTGTAGTGGATTTTTGAAAGGCTCTCATCAACCATAGTAAAAGCAAGCCATCCAAATTGATTCAATTATTTTCAATTACTCAAAAATAATTTCCAATTTGCCTTCAAAGTCAACATTATGCTCCCAACATTAAATGTTTGATTCTCTGCCTTACAACTGTTGTCCACTAATACAAAAGCAGCATAGTAGAATGAGTACTGTCTTGTGAATTACTTTGTTTGCACCTTTTGGATTACTTACAGTGTGAAAACAGGCCCTTCGGCCCAACAAGTCCACACCGACCCTCCAAAGAGCAACCCACCCAGACCCATTCCCCTACATTAACCCTTCACCTAACACTGCAGGCTAATTCACCTAACTTGGACTGTGGGTGGAAACCGGAGCACCCGGACGAAACCGATGCAGACATGGGGAGAACGTGCAAACTCCGCACAGACAGTTGCCCGAGGCGGATACTGAACCTGGGTCTCTGGTGCTGTGAGGCAGCAGTGCTAACTATGCCACTGTGCTGCCTCCATGTGTCACATTAAATAGGAGAAAAGAACAAAATTAAAGGCATTGCTACCTTTGAAAACACATTTGAAAATATATTTTTGTATTAGGTTAGAATTTTCACTATTGGCATTTTAAAAATCCCTGCTAATAATGTTGAGGTCTTCCATATCTGGTTTAATTAAAGGACAAGTAGCCAGAAATTATTTTAATTTGGGCACACGGAAGATGATAACAGAATTGCTAAAGGCGTAAATTTTCAGGGATTTACTAGATAATGCAAGAACTAGAATAGACTTCAGGAAAGCGTGTGATTTGGAGACGTAAGGAAATACAATGTAATACAGAATAATGTGTTTGAGGATGAACAACAAATAGTGAGAGCAAACACAATGGAAAGTTGCTCAAAGGATGGGATGAGCAGAGACTTGGAAGTTACATTAGATAAACCAGAAATCAGGTATGATGGTCACAGTTTGTAATTACTGCATGTGCACCCAAAACGGATGAAGGCAATGATACATGTGCTGCTGCTTGTGTGAGGTTACCCATTAATAACTATCCAGCATCACCTAAAACAAGACTTCATCTTTTAAGGGCAGGTTGATTCTACTGCAGGATATGGACTTTAAGGTGGATGATCAGAACAGAGGTACAAAACTGATTTGCCAAGCTAAAGAGTGTCCCCAAGTTTCTCAGAAGCATTTAGAGGTCTTGGTGCAACAAGGGAATAGTTCTCTTCCTTCAGCAAATGGGTGGCACTGTAATTAAATACTGGGAAGACCATGGGATCACGTATCAAGTAATCAATTCCAGTAATCTATGCCCAGAGTTGACATCCTTCCATCCACTAGGAGAAAGTGAGGACTGCAGATGCTGGAGATCAGAGCTGAAAAATGTGTTGCTGGAAAAGCGCAGCAGGTCAGGCAGCATCCAAGGAACAGGAGAATCGACGTTTCGGGCATAAGCCCTTCTTCAGGAATGAGGAGGGTGAGAAGGGCTTATGCCCGAAATGTCGATTCTCCTGCTCCTTGGATGCTCTTCATTCTTCCATCTACCTAATATAACAGAAATGAAGCAAATCCATTTTCATTGGGATCGGTTCAAACAATGGGCTTGATGGTTTAAAATCAAATCAGTGAAAGGCAGGTTCTTCTACAAGTGCTGTAGATTTGGAAGTTGTGGCTGCTGTCCTCTGCATCGTTTGTTGTCAAATTGCTGATCATTATATCAGTCTGCAGTATCTACCGTCAGTATGCAAGTCTATAGATCATGTTGCCATTTCTCTCTGTTATTGACTAATCTCTCCCACATGTAAGATTGATGTTTAGGACCATCATGGTACATCCTTCAAGAAGAGCTTTGGGCATCCTACTAGCCTGCAACTAGCTACCTCACCAGACAGAAAACCTGTGGGAATATAACCTGTAGGAATCTTCCACATGTAAAACAATGGTGTTTATTTCTCTAATATTTTTCATGTCTGCTTAAGGGATTACTTTTTGAAGAGTAGCCACTGTTTCTATGTTGGAAACTCAGCAGCCAATTTTCATGTTGCAAGCTCCTACAAACAGCAAAATGGTATTAAGCAGGTCATCTTTTTTTTAATGTTGATTGAGAGATAAATATAGACCAGATCATTGCGGGTCAACAGATTAACTTACCAGGCCTGCTATTTCTGCAGGCTTTTCAAACACCGTACATCCACCAATATAAGCTTGTTTCATAGCTTCAGTTCTTCTTTTCTGCGTGCTTCTAAACAACATGAGTAACCTTCTGAACTGCCATTTGTTTTAGGTATTCTAGCAACCATCAAGTCCAGCAATTTAATTATCTTATTTTGCGGTTGTTAATTTCTTAAAGCAGTATGGCACCAACCTTTTGGTCCCATTTTTTAATGCTAAGCCTGAATTAAAGACATGCAACTAAATATTCACATGTGCCTGCTATAGCCAAATACCTATGAGATATACATGTGAGTCATACAATATTGATAAGTATAGAAGAGTAAGGTGGAACAATTGAATGTTACATATGAGACTAGATTACTGATAGATGGCTAATGGGGCCTGGTGCATTGAGCAACATGAAAATTTACATTTCTTGCTCAGCTACAATGCCATAACTATTAAGTTGAATAGATGCAAACAATCCATCAAAAAAGTGACAACTTGTTTCTCCAATATAATGAAAGTACTGAATTTTAAACCTAATTGGTAGATCAGTTTGTGGATTTTGCTTTGTTATTACTATTACAGGAGAATACTGGATTGATCCCAAGCAAGGCTGCAAATTGGATGCTATCAAAGTACATTGCAACATGGAGACTGGAGAGACCTGTGTGCCTTCCAACCCCAGCAGGATTCCACGCAAGAACTGGTGGACAAACAAAAACACAGAGAGAAAGAAGCATGTGTGGTTTGGAGAGTCCATGGATGGTGGATTCCATGTAGGTACTTTTTGACTATAATGAAATAATGTAAAACAAAAGCATGAGGCGAGAAAACTGAAAAAAATAGGTAAAATGTGTTTAATTATCCACCATTGGACAACTGTAACAATGTTAAACAAAATGAAGTTCACTCTCTTTGTAACTCGAGATTAGATTTTATACTCAGCCCCTGTACGTTTTTGAAACTTTTAAAAAATATGATCATTATTTTTATATCAGTGCAGACCAAACTACCCTAGCTTTTCTACTAAAAGATACTATTTCTTTGGGTGGCCTGGTGGTACACAATTTAAAATGAGAATTAATACGTAAGTTCCTGTATCCAATGGAGTAGTCACCATAGTGATGAAGGTGGGGGGACCGGTGAAATTAGACTTTTTCCAGTATCAGAAAATATGATCAGATTGATACAGCAGCTTGTTTTGCATAACAGGAAAGAAATTCAGGCACAATGCTGACTCCTCCTGTTTTACAATACTGATATAAACCATTTTTTGTTCTGAGATACTTAGAATATGCATTGTTGATATGACAGTCCGTAGTTGTATTCTCTGTAATGTTCTTTACAATTAAAGCAAAGGTTCTAAACAAAGGTCCATTAACACCAGGAGTGGCTAATAAATGATACCCTGCCAATGACACCTGTGCTATGAAAATGAGTAAATAACAGAAATATCCCTTGAGTATAATTGAATGAATTCAGTGAATAATTTTATTTCTGCAGTTTAGCTATGGTGTCGATGCGTTATCAGAAGATACTGTTGAAATCCAAATTGGATTCCTTCGCCTTCTTGCCACTCAAGCATCCCAGAATATCACCTATCACTGTAAGAACAGTATTGCCTACCTGGATGCTGAGACTGGAAGTGTGGAAAAAGCTTTAAGGCTGATGAGTTGGGTCGATGTGGAGCTCAAAGCTGAAGGACGCAGCAGATTCACATACAATGTCCTTGAAGATGGTTGTACCGTATGTATCAAAAAGATGCTTATGCAAAATATATGTAAGAGTAGGCCATTCAGCCCATTGGTCATGACTGGCTTGATTGTGGTGTTAATTCCACCTAGTGGTCAGTCCCGAAAGCACTTAAATTGCAATCATCAAAAAGCTGTCTGTCACAGCTCTAAAAATATTCCATGATCCAGTCTCCACTACTTTGTATGGACAAAAATTCTAAAGTTATGACCTTTTAAGAAAATAAATTCCTCTTCATATTTGTTTTAAATAGGAAACCTATCCTTTTTGCATTTACCCTGTTGAACCCCCTCAGGTTCTTATATAATTAATTAGGATCGACTCTCATTCTTGTAAACTCCAATGAGAATAGGTCTGACTAATTCTCAAACATTAATTCATTCACCCCAAAGATCAGCCGACCAGATATCTTATATAAATCCCATTCTTCATAAGCTGCTTCCAATGTAAATATATCCTTCAATAAGTATGGGAACTAAAACTACAGAGTATTCCAGATTGGTAAAACCTATGTGCTGTACATTTGGAGCAAGATTTTCCTATTTTTATAGCTCAGCCCCCTTTGAAAAAAATCAACATTGCATTTGTGGATCTAATTACTTGCTGTACCTGCATGCTAACTCTATTTGATCCATAGAGTCATAGAGATATACAATATGGAAACAGACCTTTGGGTCCAACCCGTCAATGCCAACCAGATATCCTATATAAGTCTAGTCCTGTTTGCCAGCATTTTGGCCATATCCCTCCAAACCCTTCCTATTCATATACCCATCCAAATGCCTCTTCAATGTTGCAAGTGTATCAGCCTCCACCACATCCTCTGGCAGCTCATTGCATGCACGTATCACCCTCTGTGTGAAAAGGTTTCCCCTTAGGTCTCTTCTAAATCTTTCCCCTCTCACCTTAAACATATGTCCTCTAGTTTTTGACTTCCCCACCCCAGGGAAAAGACCTTGCCTATTTACCCTATCCCTGCCCCTCATGATATTATAAACCTCTATAAAGTCATGCCTCAGAGACTTGACCATCAGAGAAAACAGCCCCAGCTGATTCAGCCTCTCTGTATAGCTGAAATCCTCCAACCCTAGCAACATCCTCATTAATCTTTTCCAAACACTTTCAAGTTTCACAACATCCTTCCTGTAGCAGGGAGACCAGAAGGGGGAGAGAATGCTTCTTTTATGTTGTAGCATTCTCCAACCTCTCTCCATTTAAATATCATTCTATTTTTCTGTTCTTCCTGCCAAAGTGGGCAACCTTTTCCTTACTTTCATAGCTTCCAAATATTCACCCATTCACTTCACCAGCATATGTCCTTTTGAAGATTCATTGTAACCTCCTTACAACTTGCTTACCTATTTCACTGTATATATTCAGCAAAGCTATTATAATATAGTCAGCCCCTTTATTCCAAGTCATTAAAAATAGTAAATTATTGAAGCCCCAGCACAAGTCCCTGTGACACTGCACACGTTAGAATTGAACCTGTTTATCACAACTCCCTATTTCCTGTTAGTCAGCCAATCATACACATGCTAAAGAATCATCCTAACCACCATAATAATCTTATAATCTGCAGTACCCTTTTATGTGGTGCCTTATCAATACCTCTCAATAATCCAAATAGACTGCATCTATGCCCTTGTCCATCTTCTTACTTTGTCAATGAAATCTAATAAATTTGTCAAAAACAATTTCCTTTTCATCTTCTTGATTTTATTATAATTTTCCTGTTACTACGTATAATAAAGAAGTTTAGCATTTCTCCATAATAGGTTTTTGGCTAACTAGAATGAAGCTTCAGCTTTATTTCTTCCTGATTTCTTGCATCAAATTGTCATTATTAAAGATGTCCTATCGACTGAGATCTTTTCACTATCTGGGAAATTTTGGAAGGATTACAACAACTGCATCCACCTTTACTAGACAACTTCTTACACAAATTTGATTTTAGTGTGAAGGCCATTATGCCCAAAGAATGGTCAACCTTCTATTTCCATTAGAGCATTTAGTTGCCCATCAGCCTTATAGTATATTTTCCCTAGTGAACATGATTATTTTAAAAACCACACAACACCAGGTTATAGTTTAACAGGTTTAATTGGAAGCACTAGCTTTCGGAGAGCTGTCCCTTCATCAGGTGTTTGTGATGAAGGAGCAGTGCTCCAAAAGTTCGTGCTTCCAATTAAACCCATTGGACTATAACCTGGTGTTGTGTGATTTTTAACTTTGTACACCCCAGTCCAACACTGGCACCTCCAACTCATGATTATTTTAATTCTCCCTTCCTTTTGCATCTCTGACACCCCCTTCTAACCCCAACAGCGCACACACTTTTTTTCTACTATTCTTAGGATGCTTTTTGTGTCTGTATTCCACAGAGGAGATAGATACAAAATAATTGTTCTAAGTCTTTGCCATTTCATTGTTTCCTGAGACTCACTCCCTAATGAACAAATGCTCATTTTCATAATTCCGTCCACTTCGATATATTAATTGAGCTTTTGTTAGTTTTCTACTATTCTTCTATTTTTCTCTTTTTAATTTTTAAATGATCTTTTAAGTTTTCAAAATGTGCCCAACCATTATTAGGCTTAGTATTAATCTTTGCAGCAGTGTAGACTGTTTCTTCCTATTTGATATTATCTGTAACTTCCTTAGTTAGCCACAAATGATGTATCCTTCTCATCATGTCTTTCTTTCCCAAAGGAATTTCCATGAGTTGAAAGTTATAAAGTATTTCCCCAAATATTTGCCCCTGTTTTTGTTTCCCATCTTACCCTATTTTTCCCATACCAGATTTTCCAACACTAAAATAAAACAACGAACAATAGCTGCCAGAGATCTGAAACAAGAACAGAAATTGCTGGGAAAATTCAACAGGTCTAGCAGCACCTATGAGGAGAAAGCCAACTTAATATTTCAAATCTAGTTCTGATGAAGATTCACTCGACCCAAATCTTGTCTTCTCTCCACAGATGCTGCCAGGTCTGCTGGGTTTAGCCAAATATTTATGTTTTTGTTGCAGTTTTTCCAATTCTGTTTTCAAATATTTTTAATGTCTTTATTTAAGTATAAAATTCTAATTTCAGATCTACATTTCTCACTGTCAAACCAAGTGTGATATTTTTAGAACAGACATGTTATAATTTCTTATTAAGCGGATTCTTAGTTAAGAAGTTGTCAATGAATATTGTCTAAATACAGATTGCTCTGTCTAAAACAGACATTCATATTTAATTGCAGAATGCATTCTCCAAAATTGTCCAACCTTCACTATATAAACTCTTCTCCAGGGTATATTTGCTAGTTTAATGTGCAGGTGAGGTGGATTGACTATGCTAAATTGCCCTGTAATGTCCAGGGAAGTGAATTAGCCATGGTAAGTGTGGTGATGGAGTGGGTCTGGGTGGGATGCTCTTCGGAAAGTTAGTGTAGTCTTGATGGGCTGAATGGCTTGTTTCTGCACAGTAGGAATTCAGTGATTCTATTCTATGAGTCTGTCCAAAGATTAAATCTCCCATTGCAATACATTTCTTAAAAGCTCTTATTATTTATTGATTTATACTCTGCCCTTCAATATAGATCCTGTTAGGTGCTATAAATTAATCCCAGTGATTTATTCCCTTTTAATAATTTGAATCTCCACAAAACCTAATTCTCCATCTTGATCTCTCACCTAAGATTATTTTTCACTGAGAGTAAAAGTGTCTTAGTTCCCAATGGATATAGGCTTCTCTCTGATGAGAGATAGACAATGAGTTTAATATAATATTCATCATGCATCAGATAATGGACAAGTTTGAGAAGTGGGGCCTTCATGGAAATCTTAGCTGGTATGCGAAATGAGCCTGAACTGTTGTGTTCACTTTGCATTGCAAATTCAGCCATCTGTACTGATTTTAGAGGCTGAATAGACTGAGACCATTTTCCCTGGAGCACCAGAGGGTGATATTTATAAGATCATGAGCGGCATGGATGGGGTGAATAGTCAAGATCTTTTTTTTTCAGGGTAAGGAAATCCAAAATTAGAGAGCTTAAGTTTAAGGTGAAAGGGAAAATTTAAAAGAGACCTAAGGGGCAACTTTTTCACGCAGAAGGTGGTGCATGTGTGAATGAGCTGCCAGAGGAAATAGTAGAGGCTGGTTTTACAATTACAATGTTTAAAAGTCATCTGGATGGGTATATGAATAGCAAAGATTTAGAGGCACATGCGCCAGTGGGATCAGATCACTATCGGATATTGTTTAGTAGGCGGTGCAGTGGCTCAGTGGTTAGCAACACTGCTTCACAGCACCAGGGACTCAGGTTCGATTCCAGCCTCAGGTGACTGTCTGTCTGGAACTTGCACGTTCTCCCCGTGTCTGCGTGGGTTTCTTCTCGGGGCTCCAGTTTCCTCCTACAGTTCAAAGCTTCGTAGGTTAGGTGGATTGGCCAGGCTAAATTGTCCAGAGATGTGCAGGCTAGTTGAGTTATCCATGGCAAACACAGGATTATAGGATGGGGAGGTGTATCTGTGATGGAAGCGTTTCAGAGTGCCATGTGGACGTGATGGACCAAATGGCCTATTTCCACACCATAGGAATTCTATGATATCCAGGCAATGCAGATGAGTTGGATGGAAGGGTCTATTCCGTGCTGTATAATTCTATAACTAGCCAACCGCCTGCTCCTTTCTTTAATGATGCTCCAAAATGTCAAATCACTTTGATTATTCATACCAACCAAGGTAATTTTGAAATCATGACTCTGTAATTGCTATGGAAAACTCGGTTATTTCGATTTATATTATCGATTCATCAATCTTGTCATGACTATTCTGCGTGTTTCAGAAAAGGGCCTTTAATTTTGACATTTTACCATTTTTCTGTGCTCCAAACTTTGTCACTGGTGCATTATGATCTTTGCACACTCTGTATCTCCTTGTCATACTACGCCATGCTGTACTACTGCCTTAATCTGCTTATTCGACTTGCAAACTTCCCTCGTATGTAAGCCCTGTCAACTCCCACTGTTTAATTTAAAGCTCTGGCTACAGTCAAAGTTACACAATTCATCAGGACACTTCAGTCAGAATTGTTCAGCTGAAAGCCATCCCAACAATATACCTCCATCTTCTCCTTGTACTGATACCAATGTCCTCTGAATCAAAACCCATTTCTCCTACACCAGTCAATGAGCAATATATTTAATTCTTTATTCCTATTTCTTAATGCCAATTTGGTCAGTAACTTTGTGGTTTTATAATTAATATAAGCCCTTAGCTGCTTGCACTCCCTGAGCAGAATGTCTTTCTGAGACATTCTAAATTTAAAAAAATGTGTGTGTAGTGCAGTGACCCTACTGCACTGCACACACACACACAAACACACACCCCTACAGACCTATACACTCACACAGACCCTCTCTCATACACAAGCTCTCTCTCATACACTCACACATACAGTCTCACACCCTCGCCCCCAAACGTGGGGTGGCACGGTGGCTTAGTGGTTAGCACTGCTGCCTCACAGCACCAGGGACCTGGATTCGATTCCCGCCTCAGGCAACTGTCTGTGTGAAGTTTGCATGTTCTCCCTGTGTCTGTGTGGATTTCCTCCGGGTACTCCGGTTTCCTCCCACAGTCCAAAGATGTGCAGGTCAGGTGAATTGGCCAGGCTAAACTGTCCATACTGTTGGGCGCATTAGCCAGTGGTATATATAGGGCAGGGGAGTGGGATTGGGTGGGTTGCTGTTTGGACGGTCAGTGTGGACTTGTTGGGTCGAAGGGCCTGTTTCCATACTTTAGTGAATCTAATCTAATCTAAACACACCCTCTCATGGACTTACACTCACATTCATACATACTCTCTCACAGACACTCATAAACCATACACACACACACACATATATATAAGTTTGTGGGGTGAATTTGTACTTGCAGAATTACATTTTATTTTGCTCAAAAACTGCACAAATCCATGTAAGAGTCTGTAAATCCCTTTTTTTAGATTAGAATCAGTCTGAACATTGGGGCACAGACAGTCTCAACATGGTTATTTTAAAATATGAAAGACTTAATAAACAATCCAGGTCTTTTTTCAATATATAATTTACATCACACTGTTAACTTTTGCTATTAATTCTGTGTCTTATGATCTTATGCTCCACAACCACCTGATGAAGGAGCAGCGCTCTGAAAGCTAGTGTTTCCAAATAACCTGGTGTTGAGTGATTTTTAACTTTGTACACCCCAGTCCAACACCGGCGCTTCCAAATCATTTCTTAGTTCTGCCAATGTTGATAGTATAAACATGGAACATTACAATTGATTTCTTCCCCATCAACATTGCAAGTTCCTCTCCAACATGTTCTTGACCTTGGTATCACACAGGCAGCACAGCCTCATGTCTGCTTCAAAGAATCATGTCCATTCCCCTAACTACACTGATTGCTATTAAACCAACCTTGGAGGTCCAGGCAGTAGGAAAAAAGTTGACCACAACTATATTGTTCCTTTTTACTCCACCCATTTGAATGTGGCCATCACCATTTTCTTTTATATATGCAGGAATATAGAACTTATGAGCAGGAGCAGGCCCATTTAAACCAATTAATTTAGAATCTTGACGTTCATTCCAACTGATATGATTTATGTCAACAATATAGTTTATGAGATGAAACTAAAACTTTATTTCTGTTTGCTTATAGAGGCATACAGGAAATTGGAGCAAGACTATCATTGAATACAGAACACGGAAGACTCTTCGCTTGCCTATTGTGGATATTGCACCTTTGGATATTGGTGCTGAGCACCAGGAATTTGGTGTTGATATTGGGCCTGTCTGCTTCTTGTAAAGTTCACTTGAGAAAATTTTTTATCAGTGCTTAACTAAAACCAGACACAGCCTAACTAATTTCCATACTGCACTTATCCACATGCTTTTGTTTTGGACCTCCCAGGAGGAAATAATGTCCAAATCACTGCTCATCATTTTGACAGAAATTATAGAAAATATCAAGATGGAATATGCATAACAAGAGAATATTTTCACGTAAGTGTTCAAACAATAACTTATCTGTGGTGCCTAACACTGGGGTGAAATCAAGAAACATAATTCATGTGTTGAACATTTTCAACATAAAATTTGACAAACCTTTCTTACCAAGATGAGAATCAATATGTGCAGAACTTGCCCAGTTTCAACTACCTCATCATTGACAGAGACTGGGGTAGGTTTGATACTCCCACAGAAATGTTGCACTAGTCTTTTAAAGTTTTCCAGAAGCAATAAATTTGAGGATAATTCAAGGACAGGTGCTTTGTATGAACAATAAAGATATTATTGATACTGCTGGTAGACCAAAGTGAGCTAAATGTACTAAGTGCTCTGCATTTACTATATGTGTTCAGCCAATTATTCATTGGTGCTTGTGTTCTTGAGCCTGACTTTGGCTTTAAATTGGTGCTATTTTAAGTACAGACTTTCTAAAGTTTTCTCACTCCTTCATAATTTCTAACTTTTGCTGCAATGACTGCTCAACAATGCATTCCTTTCACATATATTCATTTATTGTTCAGTGCTAAGTCATCATCACTTTATCAGCTTGAAGATTAATGTTGGCCATTCATAGTTCTAAAAGTCAGCAAGTGGATAAAGGATATCAAAGATTCCATTGACTTACTTACAGAACTATCAGTTTGTTGTGAGGTGCGGTCAGGTTTTTTCTGTAATGGTATTTGAGTGCATATTTGTCATAAAAAAATTAAATAAAATATACTGAAAAATTACTTGTTTTCATTTCACTATTTTAAACTGGGTAACACCAGGATGACATGACAACAATATACTATATTGTCAGTGGAGCCAGGTTGGGAATTCGGAAAAATAACAAAAGGTAAAAATAGTTTTTGGCAGTGTACATAACTAAATCATATTAGGAAGGATTTGAAGCCACATCCTTGAGTCACATTATCTTCTCTCCATAAATTCAATTTATGCAGCAAAATGTTCCAAAATGCTTCACAGACGTGCAATCATATATCAAGCCAGCAAAAGATAGAATGAGCGATGACTAAAAGCTTGTTCAATCTGGTAAGTTTAAAAGAGAGGCTTAAAGGACAAAAAACATAGTGATTTGAAGAGGAAATACCAGAATTTTGGTGCACCCAAGGACATCAACATACACAAGAGACCAGAAATAGAAGAACACTTCAATTCTTGGAGGGTGAGCACTGGGGGAGATTACAGAGTTAGGGACTAGTGATGAAAGCCATTCTAGGTCAGTATGTATATTTATCATGTTGTAGTGTCATAAGCTCTTTCCTTCTGATTGATTCAGTATAAATCTGGCAAAAGGAAACTTATGTCTTTGCCAGCTGTGAAGGAAAATATCAATTTTATGGTAGAGTTCCCATTTAACTATGCCAAACCACACTGGTTTTAATAACATTATCTTTCTCTTCTGAATCATATTTACGATGTAGAATTTGTACTATTTAAAGCAAAGGGGAAAATTATAATAATCTAATGTTCGAGAAGCAGAGAAAGTCTGAAAGCAAACAAAAAAAACAGAAAAGCTGGGATTCCACACATGACATTTTAATACCAAAATGTGCATCTTTCATTGTTGACAGTTTGCATTTCTGACACTTCTCTGCAAGCTGTCCTTGACTCCTGGAGACTGCAGTTAAACCTACAAAGCAGTTTATATCCGAGACTTCCACATGCACCATCATTATTAAAATGCAAATCTGGCTCCTGGGAGTGAATTACCTGCGTTTGTCCCGGTTGAAGTCAAACGTGGATTTTCGCAGGCCAGATTCAGCTTCCAGACATGCGACCATTCACAAAATAGATCTTACCTGCTCATACGTGTTACAACTCCCCCAAAATCTACCAATTAGGAGGTACATTGTGCTTAAATTTGTTCCCTTGAGGCATTTTATTTACTTTGTACTTATAAGAAAGTTCAGCACTGTTATTGCAAAAACTTGGTTCCAAAATAGCTACACGTAGAAGCAAATTTGTTTTATCATTTCTTGTACAATTGGAGTTAGAAAGCAAATCAAACGGAGCTCTTGGAATGCTATGTTGCAGAGGTTGGCATTTAGTAAAGTGATACCTGCTTGAGCTTAACTTTAGAACTACAGAACTGTTAATCCCAGAAAAATATAGTCCTGATGGAGCTTGTTTTGGAGGCACCATTGTTTCCCTACAACATTTTCCTGATCCTTTGGAAAAGTATTGGAGAGTTTCCTGAATGCAAACATAACCAGTATTGTCTTTCAAATTAAAATATAATGCCACTTTTGGTAGCAAAAGGAATAGTATATCAAAGGGTGCAGAGCTTGCCCCTTCGGATTCAAGGGATAGTTGCCAAACTGCAAGCCAAGAAATTATTGTCAGCAGAAATCATTTCATTCCTACAGCATACAAAGAGTGTAGATCAAGAACTTGTATGTAGACATAATCTTAACAGTGTTAAAGGAAAAGTGAATCATACTGATGTGTAAAACATGCTAAAACATCAAACATATGAATGACCAACTTAAACAACAAAATGTGAAGATCCTGGGAAATAATATTGAAAGTAAAATATTAGGTTAGAATTAACATAACAAGTTTAGAACATTTTAGTTTCAAGTGGATCAAATTGACCTAAATCAAATCACATGCTTACCATTGCAGATGATTGTAACAGATTCTGCTTTAGGCAGCAAATATTCTGCGAATTGTAAATGGTAATGTCATCACAGTCCAACTGGACCAGAGAGCTGCTCTCTCAGAGACAACTGATGGTGGTTTAACTTGAGCTAAAACCTGAGGGTCAACACACTTCAGGCGAGGAGAGAGGTGAGGAGGAAGTAATCTCCATGGTGATCTTAGCCAGTGTGAGAAGTTGGTAAATTGTACAGGCCACACCAAACAATGTACAACTTTTAAATGCAGATGAATGGTGTGTTGTGGTTATGCATAATCCATTAACTAAATAACCACGTGCAGTAACTTTGCCGTAATTGGACCATTAGTCCCATGAATTGCCAATATGAACAAGTACTCATTATTTCCCACCATTGTTGCCAAATAAAACATGCAGACAGTCCAGACACAGTCCAGTGATATTGTTCAATTTAAAAGGATCTTTGCACAGAAGATTGAACAGTAAGAGCAAACTTGATTGCCCACATTTCTAAAGGAAGCCTTTGTTGATTCTGATCCTTTACATTGACTGAAATTGAGCAAAATTGAGCAATTTCCATGTCATTCCTGCTAATTCCAAATTTACCACACTTCCATAATATTTCTCTCTTAATTCAATTCATTTACACAACAAAAATTCATTTTCCTATTCCACTATCACAGTTTATTCTGTCAGCAAAACAAACTCCCTCTTCAATATTCAAGTCAGGTGTTGTGGTTCTGTTCGCCGAGCTGGAAGTTTTTGTTGCAAACGTTTCGTCCCCTGGCTAGGCGACATCATCAGTGCTTGGGAGCCTCCTGCGAAGCGCTTCTTTGATGTTTCCTCCGGTGTTTATAGTGGTCTGTCCTTGCCGCTTCCGGTTGTCAGTTTCAGCTGTCCGCTGTAGTGGTTGGTATATTGGGTCCAGGTCGATGTGTTTGTTGATGGAGTTTGTGGATGAATGCCATGCCTCTAGGAATTCCCTGGCTGTTCTCTGTCTGGCTTGCCCTATGATAGTAGTGTTGTCCCAGTCAAATTCACACACACGCAGACAACAAGCAACATGAATCCGACTGGGACAACACTACTATCATAGGGCAAGCCAGACAGAGAACAGCCAGGGAATTCCTAGAGGCATGGCATTCATCCACAAACTCCATCAACAAACACATCGACCTGGACCCAATAAACCAACGACTACAGCGGACAGCAGAAACTGACAACCGGAAGCGGCAGGGACAGACAACGAGAAACACCGGAGGAAACGTCAAAGAAGCGCTTCGCAGGAGGCTCCCAAGCACTGATGATGTCGCCTAACCAGGGGACGAAACGTTTTATGAGGGGAAGTAATATGGAGGCTAGAATTTGAAGAGGTCAAGTAAATTGTGTCATACACGATATTAATGTGTCGGAGACTGCAAGGAGGAAGAGTTAATATCAATGCAGGGAGAGCATGGAGGAGAAACATAAAAGAAAAACTAATAAGTTCAAGGCTGAAAGCTGAATCTGAGCTCAAGGATATTAGAGTCATAGAGTTATACAGCATAGAAACAGACCCTTCGGTCTAACTCGTCCATATAATATAGAACCTAGAACAGTACAGCCAATGATGTTGCACCGAACACAATGCCAAATTAAACTAATTCCCTCTGCCTGCCCTTGGTCCATATCCCTCCATTCCTTGCATATTCATGTGCCGATGTAAAAGTTTCTTAAATGCCCTATCTGCCTCCACCACCACCTCTAACAGTGCATTCCAGACTCCTACCACTCTCTGGCTCAGTGGTTAGCACTGCTGCCTCACAGCACCAAGGATCTGGGTTTGATTCCAGCCTCGGGTGACTGTCTGACTGGAGTTTGCACATTCTCCCCGTGTCTGCGTGACTTTCCTCTGGGTGCTCTGGTTTCCTCCTACAATCCAAAGATGTGCAGGTTAGGGCAATTAGCCGTACTAAATTGCCCATTGTGTTCAGGGATGTGTAAGTTAGGTGCATTAGTCTGAGGTAAATGTAGAATAATAGGGTCTGGGTGGGTTACTCTTTGGAGGGTCAGATTGGACTTGTTGGGCCAAATGGCCTGTTTGCACACTGTTAAGGATTTTATGATTCTATCTCCTTTGAGCTTTCCCCCTCTCACCTTGAATGCATGCCCCCTAGTTTTAGGCATTTAATTCGACTGGGACAACACTACTATCATAGGGCAAGCCAGACAGAGAACAGCCAGGGAATTCCTAGAGGCATGGCATTCATCCACAAACTCCATCAACAAACACATCGACCTGGACCCAATATACCAACCACTACAGCGGACAGCTGAAACTGACAACCGGAAGCGGCAGGGACAGACCACTATAAACACCGGAGGAAACATCAAAGAAGCGCTTCGCAGGAGGCTCCCAAGCACTGATGATGTTGCCTAGCCAGGGGACGAAATGTTTGCAACAAAAACTTCCAGCTCGGCGAACAGAACCACAACAACGAGCACTCGAGCTACAAATCTTCGCACAAACTTTCAAGTCAGGTATTGTCAGGGTTTGTTTTGAATGTTTTGATTAGATGCTTAAGAACTAGCCTATATATTATTAAGTTCTTTCAAAGCATAAATAATTAGCACAAATGAGAAGTATTCTTTATGCTTTCAGAAAAGATTTACAAGGATGTTGCCAGGGTTGGAGGATTTGAGCTATGGCGAGAGGCTGAACAGGCTGGGGCTGTTTTCCCTGGAGCGTCGGAGGCTGAGGGGTGACCTTATAGAGGTTTTCAAAATTATGAGGGGCATGGATAAGGTAAATAGGCAAAGTCTTTTCCCTGGGGTCAGAGAGTCCAGAACTAGAGGCCATAGGTTTAGGATGAGAGGGGAAAGATATAAAAGAGACCTACAGGGCAACTTTTTCACACAGAGGGTGGTACGTGTATGGAATCAGCTGCCAGATGAAGTGGAGGAGGCTGGTACAATTGCAACATTTAAGAGTCATTTGGATGGGTATATGAATAGGAAGGGTTTGGAGGGATATGGGCTGGGTGGTGGCAGGTGGGACTAGATTGGGTTGGGATATCTGGTCGGCATGGACGGGTTGGACCGAAGGGTCTGTTTCCATGCTGTACATCTCTATGACTCAATGACTCTATTGTGAAAATGCCATTTCAAACAAAGATGTGTGAGACTGAATTGGAGCAGTTCCTTACGGAAGGTACAGCCCTCTCAAGATACTGAAAGGGGAGAAGATGTATTTGGTTTTGGTATCCTTCTGGAAGTAATGGAACTGTCAGGGGGTAGATTATTGAATGTGAAGGATGGAAGGTGAGGGAAAGGGGAATAATATCATGATTTTGGAAGGGGAAGAAGCAGATAAAAGTGGCAATGTCATAAACTAAATGAGCATAACTGAGGGCTTTATCTACTATGGTGAAGGTGACTTCTCAATTGAGGTAAAAGGAAGGACACAGGAAAGGAAAGGAAGTGATCGAACAAATGTAACAGAGATGGAAAAGTGTACAGAAGGTCGGTGTGTGGGACTCTTGTCGATGTGCTGACGGAGTCAAAGATATTGGGTCAGAGGTTAATTCCAGGAACAGAGAGAAAGACGTTGAGCAAGTGCAGCATTAGGAATACCTTGGGTTTCAACCTATGACTGCACATTTATGGAACATGTTGAATATTCACTGTTTCAGTCTTAGTTGGGTCCCTTCCTTATTATTTTAGCTGTTACATCAATAACTGTGTTGGTCCCATTAACTCCTCACACCCTAAACTTGAACAGGACATCAACCTTGCTTCCAGTTTCTACAATTCCCTCATGTTCGCCTCATTTCCTCAATGTCTATTCTGTGTGGTATATGAATTTCAGTGATACCAGGAATGTAGGCCAAAATCTCAACTACGAGTGGACTAGAATAAATGGCATATCCCTCTGACTGTTTGAAACTGGTAGAGTACTAGACTAACAAACCTACAATGCAAGTCTTAGGATATAGATTTTTACATTTGACATGATTCTGAGATGGGACAGTGCTTAATAAACCACGAGTGAACTAGGAATTACCAGTCAATTTAAGATCCTTAGTTGTGCTTGCAATGTGGCTTATTTGTGCATGTTCGAAGCTACACACACTCATACGCAGGTACCTGACCTCTGCAAACAGAATGAATATTGTACTTTTATTAATTAAATTAAAACTTTTAGAGGACAACTATTCACTGGTATTTTCCCATTAACTAATCATTATCAATTTACTTTAGAACTTAAAAGCTTGAGAGATTAATGACGTCCTGGTACATTCTCCGTGGCTATACTTTGACACCACTTGCAATTAATCAGCCCCCTTTTGCTAGCACAGTATCAATTATTATTCCCTTTGAAGTTTGGTATTCTTGCCACTGCACTGTTAAGCTTTAAGGACATGTCTGTTCATTAAAGCAATTAAATACTTTTTGGTTATGGTTCAGACAAAAATGTCAACAAAGCAACTTTGTTCTTCCAATGCTGTCATGGGATTTTCAATGTTCCCTTAAATAAACAGGCAGGGTTTTGGTTTAGTATTTTACCTATATGGAATCTCAATGGCATTTATAGAGTATTTCAGCATAGCTAATGTGCACACATCCTGAAATGGAAATGGAACTATTGACTTAGAATTAAAGGTGCTATCACTGAACCAAGGCTATATTATGTACATAAAACACAAACAGAAAATATATATTTTTAAAAATGGTGTCTTCAATCTATTAGTATTCAGTATAATATACAGCATGAAATAATTTTCACATTCAAACTGAATTTTACGGATGACTCAGGCCATGATAAATTTATATTAATTAATGAACAAAATGTTTAATGAACTGAACATGTGCCAGAAAGGCATGAGGAAGCGAGAAAGTTATTATGCGGAACAGAGAGATAGCAGACTAATTGAATATGTACTTTAATTCTGTCTTTACAAATGAGAACATGAACAACATACCAAAAATGTCAGGGAACATGAGGTCTAGTGAAAAAGAGGAACTGGAGGAAATCAATTTAGTACGAAAATGGTGTTGGGGAACTTGATAGTATTAAAGCATGATAAATCTCTAGGGCCCGATAACCTACATCCCAGTGTAATAAGAAAATGGTTCTAGAAATAGTACATGCATTGGTGGTCACCTTTCAAGATAATTTCCAAAACAATTCCAATGGATTCGTAGGTTGCTAATGTAATCCCACTATTCGAAAAACAGAGAATTATAGACCATTTAGCCTGACATCAGTAGTGGGGAGAGTCCATTTTGACTTTGACTGCAAAAACAGGAGGGCATTTAATTTAAAGGTGACAGATTGGGAAAGGGAGGGTAGAGCAACAAGGCTTGTCTATCTGTGTGTACCAGCCACTGAATGTATATTTGTAGGTTTAGCAGGCAGTGAAGAAGGCAAATAGTACTTTGACCTTTACTGTGAGATGATTTGAATACAGGAGCAAGGATGTCTTTCTGCAATTGGATAGGGCCTAGGTGAGACAATGGACAAAGGATTTGAATGCAGTTTTGGCCTCCTTATCTCAGGAAAGGTGTCTATGGAGGGAATGCAATGAAGATCGTCAGACTGAGTCCTGTGATGGCCGGATTGACATATCAATTAGAAATAAAGTCACTGGAGTTTTGAAGTAAGAAGGAGGATCTCATAGAAACTTATAAAATTCTAACAGGACTACACAGGATTATTGCAGAAACGATGTTCCTGATGACTGGGGAATCCAGAACAAGGAGTCACAATCTACTGACATGGCATAGGTCATTTAGGACTAAGAGGAGGGAGAAATTGCTTCACCCAAAGATCGGTGAGAGTGTGGAACTCCCTGATACACAAAGTGCTTGAGGTCAAAATATTGAATATTTTCAAGAGGAATTAGATATAATTCTTTGGGCTAAAGGGATTAGAGAAAGTGGGAATAGAGTAGTGAGTTGATTAACCATGATCATACTAAAGGGTGGAGCAGGATCACAAAGCTGAATGGCCTACTCCTGTCGCTATTTTTCTATGTTTCTAAAACCGTGCATGCTTTACAAACAATTTGAAGTCTGCTCCCAAGGAGCTGTATAGAGAATTAAACTACTGACGAGAAAAAAAATTTATTTGGCACGGAACAAAGCTGAACAGCATGCAGGAAACTTTAGCAACAACAGATGTGAGGATTGAGGATGAGATTATAATTTGGCACAGGACATTAATTATCTAGGCTGTGAGGCAGCCAGAATGGCGAGGAAACGATGAAAACCAACAACAGAAGCAATAGCACAAGAAAAGTAGCACTGAAAGCCTCAATGTTTCCACAAAGTGGCCCTTCACTTTTAGGGGGTCACCTCTCAACCTCATGGCTCGAGGAGTTACATTGTGCTTGTTCATGGTACCTGATCAACTCTAACGTACAACATAACAAGTACTCGTGGAGAGGTTCTTTGTTTCACTACCAAGAAACAGTATGACTAGTCTGTCAAAAACGACTGAGAGATACGTGATTTATCCAAACAGAAGCACAAAGCTTTCACAGATGGGAAACTTCAACACACCTCGAGAGCAAAGCAGCAGTCCTGCAGCTAAAGGAAGGTAATGACAAAAACAAACTGCAGTTGCTGGAATCTAAGGTAGACAAGCAGGAGGCTGGAAGGACGTGGTTGGCACGGTAGCTCAATGGTTAGTACTGCTACCTCACAGCGCCCAGGACCCGGGTCCAATACCAGCTTTAAGCGACTGTCCGTGTGGAGTTTGCACATTGGGTTTTTTCCAGGTGGAAATGTGTTGCTGGAAAAGCGCAGCAGGTCAGGCAGCATCTAGGGAACAGGAGAATCGACGTTTCGGGCATTAGCCCTTCTTCAGGAATGAGGAAAGTTGGTCCAGCAGGCTAAGATAAAGGATAGGGAGGAGGGACTTGGGGGAGGGGCGTCGGAAATGTGATAGGTGGAAAGAGGTCAAGGTGAGGGTGATAGGTCAGACGGAGGTGGGGGCGGTGAGGTCGGGAAGAAGATTGCAGGTTAGGAAGGCGGTGCTGAATTCGATGGATTAGACGGAGACAAGGTGGGGGGAGGGGAAATGAGGAAACTGGTGAAACCCGAGTTCATCCCTTGTGGTTGGAGGATTCCTAGCCGGAACGACGGTTGGAGGAAGAACGCCTCATCTTCCAGCTAGGAACCCTCCAACCACAAGGGATGAACTCGGATTTCACCAGTTTCCTCATTCCCCCTCCCCCCACCTTGTCTCAGTCAAATCCATCGAACTCAGCACCGCCTTACTAATCTGCAATCTTCTTCCTGACCTCTCCGCCCCCACCCCAGTCTGAGTGGAGGTTGGGTTGGTGGGGGGTGTGGATCTGACGAGGGAGTCACGGAGGGAGTGGTCTTTACGGAATGCTGATAGGGGAGGGGAGGGAAATATATCCTTGGTGGTGGGGTCCGTTTGGAGGTGGCGGAAATGGCGGCGGATGATGCGCTGTACATGGAGGTTAGTGGGGTGGTAGGTGAGGTGCTCTGGTTTCCTCCCACAGTTCAAAAATGTGCAGGTTAGGTGAATTGGGCATGCTAAATTGCCCATAGCATTCAGGGATGTGTAGGTCAGAGGCACACGTAGGGAAATGGGTCTGAATGGGATACTCTCCGGAGGGTCGGTGTGGACTTGTTGTGCCAAATGGCCTATTTCCACACTCTAGGGATTCTATGAAAATACAGTATGCTCGGCAGCATCAGAAGGTGGAGAAGGCAATGTTTTGGTTGTACCCCTTGTTCAGGACTGGGTGTAAGGGGAGCTGCAGATAAAGTGGAGGGGGGGTGGGGAGGTTTGGGGTGGGGTGGGGTGGTGAAGTAAGGATAGGTGCAAAGAGCTGGAGGACTGAAGAGATCACAGTGCTGCAGCCTCCTGCTTGTCTGCTTTGGATTCCAGCATCTGCTTTTTGCTTGTCTCTAAGTTTGTACCACTGCAAAGTCTCTTCAAAGGATGGTCACTTTGAAGACGTTCTCTGCCTCCCTCAGACATGCACTGATTGAGTCCCTTTCTCACTGCCACAGCGCTGTGACCTCTTCAGGAACCTCTAGCTCTTTGTACTATTCCCTACCTCACCTCCCCACCCTTTATCTGCAGCTCCCCTTACATCCACACCGCATCCTGAAAAATAGAAGTAATGGCAAAGGAAAGTAAAATAACAAATACTAGGTAAAAAGAGCACAGGGTATCAAGAACATTAAACACCACCACCGCGTGTTGTTCCAAGACAATTTATATCCCAAGGGCCCACCCACTACACATCCAGCACTTAGGGAGCTTACAAGGGCAGGGAGGGAATCTATGATGACTAGAAAAAACATTTTGGAGAACTCAGCTGAGATTCTCTGTTTGACCACACACCCTCACCTCCAGTCAATACCACATCTGGATTAGTCTTAGTGCCATCTCGGTGCAGACTGACATTGGAAAATTCCGTGAATTGCTAAAAAAAGGCAATTAAGTCTCTGGGGCAGACTGAATCCCTGCTGAAATTCTAAATGTAACAGAAATGTATTCCTAGCACCATCTTATATCACTCATCTAGTAAGAGAAGTGGATGCCATGGAATCTCAGGGACATTGTGTTCATGTCTGAATTTATAAACGGAGACAAGTCCCTGCACGACAGGAAAGTTTCCCTATTATCTCTCACAAGGAAGACCATTGTAAGGATTCTCCTAATTTGCCAAAGCCTAGCACTTGAACAGTTCCTTCTAGAGATGGAATGTGATTGCTGTGCCTCAAGAGAAAACACAGACATAACCTTGGCTTTGTGACACATCCAAGAAAATGCAAGAATCGCACCAACTCTGGACATGACCTTTTTAACTTCAGATGTGAGAATACTCCTTAACTGTGATTGCCCTTTTTGAAATTTGTGACTATCTTTTGCCAAAGCAACTGCTGAAGTTCAAACTCAGTAATGGGGAGATTCTCAGGTGGACAACAGAACTGCTTTATGGATGTTCTCAAACAGATTGAAAAAGTCAAACATTCCTATCAACTACTGCGAGACAATGAATTATGACTGAGGGGAAATGGAGAAAGCTCTTTAAGGAAGGTAACGAACTCAGAGTGACTTTGTCAGAAACATACAGAAACAATGTTAAAGCATCCGGGAAAGCACAAAAACCTCTTTACAAATTCAAACCGCCCAAGAATCACTTTCTCTACTGTGTGTCAGAGCCTGTAAATTGCATATTAGATTTTGTCAGCATTGATCAAATGGAAAGCAAGCAAGACATCCTTGATCCTGAGGGACTGTTTAAGAAGTACAAAAAAATATAGAATTCACTTAACGATGAGAAAAACATTTCTTACTGGCATAGAGTGTGATAAGCAGCATGCAAACAACTTTAATAAGAACAGATTCAAGAATTGAAGATGAGATTATATAATTGGCAGAAGACAGCAATTATCCAGATGTGAGAGAGATGGAACAGTGAGAAACTGATGAGAAACCAGAAACTAAAAAGTTACCAATGAATACTCTTGGAAAAAAAAGACCACAGCTTGAAACAAAATTGTGTTTTATAAAACCCCAAGCTGTCATCCTTAATTACTTTCTTCAACATCAAAAGTTGCAGAAATGTATGATCTGTTTGGGAAGACTTGTTGGTCTAGACTCCAATTACATTAAATAAACATTGGAATGAGTCTTGTATAATCTCCCACATTTTGTTCTGACATCGAGACAAACTGTGTGGGCCAACAGCATGCAAATACAGATCCAGAAGCTGATTGCTGAAAATGACAGCCGTATTAGAAGAACAGGAGGAGCTTTGTTACTTCAAGTTATAGACATTTTAATGACATTGTGGTGAAGTAGAAGGCATCTTGATTGTACCACTCAATCATTTCACAGTCAATCTGTAACAACAATCTGATGCTCTGTGTTTGTAAAACGACATACACAAGCCACACCCATCTCTAATTTGTAATTGTCTTGTTCAATTCTTGGATAAACAGAAGCACCATGTTTTCCGTAAGTTCCATAAGTAATATTACAACCTTTTTAATTTGATCATTGTTTTAATTTTGTCATATCCTTATTATGAGAATGGAACTCTAGTGGTTTGGCCTATTCTCTTCCTGGCTTCCCAGTTTCCTGTCATTTCTAATCGTGTGTATGGGGTTTTCCAGCTTGTTCTGTTCTTTCTTCTGGTTTCTTGCTTTCATCCATATTTTCTTGGCTTTGCTTTTCTGCTCTCTCTCTTATTCTCCCTTTTCAAATTCCTGACTCATTACCACAACAAAAGGTAACATAAAGTGTACTAGTTAAAGTTTATAGGATTGAAAGTACATTACTCATTCCAGGTGAATATAAGATTCCATCTGGAAACCAGGCTTCAGAGTCGATTTAGAGGAAAAAGCAGATTTAGCTAAGCTTGGAGTCCAACTATAGTGTGACCAGTTAGATCTTAGCAGATTGACTTGACATTAACAGCAAGCTGTTTCTTCACAGATTGAAAGAAGGGAGTCCAGAAATTACGATTCAATCATTTAAAAAAGAAAACAAATGGATGCACATGGCTGGGGCCCTCTTGTGGCACAGTGGTAGTGTCCCTACTCCTGGACCTAGACACCCAGGTTCAAGCCCCACCTGCTCCAGAGGTGTGTAATAACATCCCTGAACAGGTTGTTTTGAAAAATAGATGGAAAGTACATTGCTTTCACTGAAATGTATCAGCTCCTGTTCAGAGAAAAATGATGAAACAAAGAACAGGATTGTTGATTGAAAGCTGGAACCTGAAATTCAGAACTATTATAAAGTTGCAAGTGTGAATTCAAGGAGAAAGAGATCCCCAAGACTCATGAGACCAGCCATTTTAATGATTTGGAGATGGGTTTGCCACCCCATTAATGGCTGATGGGGCGAGAACAGAGGTGGGTCTGATTTCACGTCACCACGGCAACTGTTAGCATGGACGATCAGAAACTGCTTTATTGCCCCAATACATCTGGGGAGTCAGAGGTCTGAACTGTGAAGGACAGCCCTCGAATTTTCAGGGGCAGACTCCGATGTTCTGCTGTTCAAAGCTGTTAGAGGTTATAGGGAAATGTGTGGCATAGAAACAGGTAAAGGATTATCATTTTTAATTCCAGGCTTTCACTAGGGAAAAGAGACCTTGTTTAAAACACAAACTGTTGGTCCCAAGAGAGAAAGGATTAAGTTTTTCAAATAATAGAGTAAAACCAACCCCATCTAACAGAGACTGAAAACAACAAACGCTGGAGATCACAGCAGGGTCTGGCAGCATCCATGGTGAGATAGTATGCTAGTGTTGGAGTCTAGATGACTCTTCATCAGAGCTGAAGTGAAGTGTGGAAGAGTCTGCATTTATACTATAGCAGAGGGGGAGTCATTGGAGTGCTGGGGGAGAAAGGATATTGATAGTTCAGATTAAGTGATCGGAATGTGAGAATGGCAGAACAAAGGTGTGTCTAACTGCCAAACGGTCCCCCTGGAGTGGGGAGAGAGGACATGGTGACAGAGAGTGTCAACAAGTAAAGCTAAAAGAAAGGGAAGGAATTGGTTCACAATTTTGGGGTGGCACGGTGGCTCAGTAGTTAGCACTGTTGCCTCACAGTGCCAGGGACCTGAGTTTAATTCCTACCTCAGGCAATTGTCTGTGTGGACTTTGCACATTCTCCCTGTGTCTGTGTAGGTTTCCTCTGGGTTCTCCAGTTTCCTCCTGCAGTCTAAAGATGTGCAGGTTAGGTGAATTGGCCAAGGTAAATTGCCTGTAGTGTTAGGTGCATTAATAAGGAGTAAATATAGGGGAATGGGTCTGAGTGGGTTGGCGTGGACTTGTTGGGTCAAAGGGCCTGTTTCCATGCTGTAGAGAATGTAATCTAATTATTAAACCCAGAAGGTTGTAACATGCCTGGTTTGAAGATGAGATGTTGCTCCTCCAGTTTTCACTGTGATTTGCTGGAACATTGCAGCTAATCATTTTAACAAGGCATCCAGCTGCCTGTCCTCAGCATGCTGCAGTGTTCCAGTGCATCACGACACAAACTGGAGGAGCAACATCTCATCTTGTGGTACAGTGGTTAGCATTGCTGCCTCGCAGTGCCAGAGACCCGGGTTCAATTCCCGCCTCAGGCGACTGACTGTGTGGAGTTTGCACATTCTCCCTGTGTCTGCGTGGGTTTCCTCCGGGTGCTCCGGTTTCCTCCCACAATCCAAAGATGTGCAGGTCAGGTGAATTGGCCATGTGAAATTGTCCGTAATGTTAGGTAAGGGGTAAATGTAGGGGTATGGGTGGTTTGCGCTTCGGCGGGTCGGTGTGGACTTGTTGGGCCGAAGGGCCTGTTTCCACACTGTAAAGTAATCTAATCTAATCTTCAAACCAGGCACTTTACAATCTTCTGGGCTCAATATTGAACCCATTCAAATTGTGAACCCATTCCTTCCCTTTCTTTTACCATTGCTTGTTACATGCTCAGTCACCATGTCCTCTCTCCCCTCCCCCCACCCAAGGGCGACTGTCTGTCCGTTCCAGTCTGGCAGTTAGATGCATCATTGTTCTGCATCCTCACATTCTGATCACGTAATCTGAACTATCAACGTCCTTTCTCCGCCAGCACTCCACAACCCCCTCTGCTATAGCATAAACGCTGTCCCCTCCACATTTCACTTCAGCTCTGATGAAGAGTCATTTAGGCTCGAAACATTAGCTTGCTCTCTCTCTCTCTCTGCATGGATGCTACCTGACCTGCTGTGATCTCCAGCAATTTTTGTTTTCAGTTCAGATTCCAGTATCTGCAGTATAAAGAACAAAGAACAAAGAAAGTTTACAGCTTAGGAATAGGCCCTTCGGCCCTCCAAGCCTGAGCCGATCCAAATGCTATCCTAAACCTATCGCCCAATTCCTAAGCATCTGCATCCCACTGCTCCCCACCAGATGCATCTTAAAAGAATCTACTGTGCCTGCCTCTACTACTTCTGCTGGCAATGCGTTCCAGACACCTACCACCCTCTGTATAAAGTACTTTCCATGTGTACCCCCTTATACTTTTCACCTCTCACCTTGAACGTGTGACCTCTCATTATTAAATCCCTCACCCTGGGAAAAAGCTTGTCTCTATCCACCTTGTCTATACCCTTCATGATTTTGTCGACCTCAATCAGGTCGCCCCCTCAATCTCCTTTTTTCTAATGAAAACAATCCTAACCTACTCAACCTCTCTCCATAGCTAGCACCTCCCATACCAGGCAACATCCTTGCAAACCTTCTCTACACCCTCTCCAAAGTGGCCACATCTTTTTTGTAATGTGGCGACCAGAACTGTACACAGTATTCTAAATGCAGCCGAACCAAAGTCTTGTACAATTTTAACATGATCTGCCAGCTCTTATACTCAATACCCTGTCCGATGAAGGCAAGCATACCATTTGCCTTCTTGACCACTCTATCCACCAGTGCAGCCATCTCCAGGGCACAATGGACCTGAACTCCCAGATCTTTCTGATCATCAACTTTTCCAAAGGCTCATCCTTTTACAGTACAGTTCACTCTAGAATTAGTCTTCCCAAAATGCATCTCCTCACATTTGTCTGAATTGAACTCCATCTGCCACTTTACCGCCCAACTCTCCAGTCTATCTATATTTTCCTGCATTCTCTGACAGTCCCTTATGCTTTCTGCTACTCCACCAATCTTCGTGTCATCTGCAAACTTACTGATCAGACCAACAATGCCCTCTTCCAGATCATTTATGTATATTACAAACAAGTGTCCTCCAGCACTGATCCCTGTAAAACACCACCTTTCTCCATTTCAAGAAACTCCCTTTAACCACTACTCTGTCTCCTGTTGCTAAACCAGTGCTTTATTCACCTAGCTAGAACACCCTGCACACCATGTGACTTCACTTTCTCCATTAGGTTACCATGGGGAATTTTATCAAACGCCTTACTAAAGTCCATGTATGTGATATCAACAGCCCTTCCTTCATCTAATAACTTGGTCACTTCCTCAAAGAACTCTACTAAGTTGGTAAGGCATGATCTCCCCCGCACAAAATCAAGTTGCCTATCACTGATAAACCCATTCTTTTCCAAATATAAATAGATTTTATCCCTCTGTACCTTCTCCAGTAACTTTGCCACCACTGACATCAGGGTCACTGGCCTGTAGTTACCTGGAATATCCCTACTACCCTTCTTGTATAAGGGGACAACATTAGCAACTCTCCAGTCCTGTGTTTAGGGATGCTACAAATAGATCTGTCAGAGCCCCAGCTATTTCCTCTCTCACCTCCGTCAGCAACCTGGGATAGATCCCATCCAGTCCTGGGAATTTGTCCAAATTCATATCCTTTAACCTACCCACCACATCTTCCCCCCTTATGTCAATGTGATCCAGAGTAAACAAACTTCTATCTCTAATCTCAACATTCATCATGTCCCTCTCCTCAGTGAAAACTGATGCAAAGTAATCATCAAGAATCTCACTCATTTTCACAGGTTTGACACACAACCTTCCTTCCTTATCCTTTAGTGGATCAATCCTTTATCTTGTTACCCTCTTGCTTCTTACATATGCATAAAAGGCCTTTGGATTCTCCTTAATTCTGCTCACTAAAGTTATTTCATGACCCTTTTAGCCCGCTGGATTCCTCATTTAAGATTGGTCCTACTCTCCTGATATTCATCCAAGGCCCATTCTGTTTTTAGCTGCCTGGACCTTACGTACACTTCCCTTTTCCTCTTGGCTAGTTGCACGATTTCTCCTGTCATCCATGGTTCATGAATCTTGCCTTTTCTATGCCTTGTTTTCAAGGGACATGAACTGAAAAATGTGTTGCTGGAAAAGCGCAGCAGGTCAGGCAGCATCCAAGGAGCAGGAGAATTGATGTTTCGGGCATAAGCCCTTCTTCAGGAATGAGGAGGTTGTGCCAAGCAGGCTAAGATAAAAGGTAGGGAGGAGGGACTTGGGGAAGGGGCGTTGGAAATGCGATAGGTGAAAGGAGGTTAAGGTGAGGGTGATAGGCCGGAGAGGGGGCGGGGGCAGAGAGGTCGGGAAGAAGATTGCAGGTCAAGAAGGCGGTGCTGAGTCTTAGGGTTGGGACTGAGAAAAGGTGGGGGATGAGGAAATGAGAAAGCTGGAGAAATCTACATTCATCCCCTGTGGCTGGAGGGTTCCTAGGCGGAAGATGAGGCGCTCTTCCTCCAGGCGTCGTGTTGCCATGGTCTGGTGATGGAGGAGGCCAAGGAACTGCATGTCCTTGGCAGAGTGGGAGGGGGAGTTAAAGTGTTCAGCCACGGGGCGGTTGGGTTGGTTGGTGCGGGTGTCCCAGAGGTGTTCTCTGAAAC
>NC_057723.1:82164447-82172686 GCF_004010195.1 Chiloscyllium plagiosum
GTTTGGTGGTGGGAGGTGGGGTCATGGTCAAGGGGGCAGTAGGAGGAGGTGTCCGCGAGCTGGCGTTTAGCCTCAGCAATGTAAAGATCGGTGCGCCAAACTACCACCGCGCCTCCCTTGTCTGCCGGTTTGATAGTGAGGTTTGGAGTGGAGGGAGTGGAGGGCTGCGTGTTGCGAGGGTGAGAGGTTGGAGTGGGTTGAGGTGGTCAATGTCGCGGTGGCAGTTGGCTATGAAGAGATCGAGGGCAGGTAAGAGGTCAGCACGGGGTGTCCAGGTGGATGAGGTGTGTTGGAGGCGGGAGAAGGGGTCGTCAGAGGGTGGGCGAGAATCCTTGTTGAAGAAGTAGGCGCGGAGGCGAAGGCGGCAGAAGAATTGTTCAATGTCTAGCCGCGTGTTGAACTCATTAATCTGGGAGCGTAGGGGGACATGCCTATCCTGCACGATCTTCACCTATCTTTGAAAGCCTTCCACATATCAAATGTGGACTTCCCTTTAATTAGTTGCTCCCAATCCATAATTCCCAACCCCTGCTGAATTTTGATATAATTACCTTGGCCAAGTTTAGTACTATTCCCTTAGGACCATTCTCATCTTTGTCTATGAGTATTCTAAAACTTACAGAATTGTGATCACTTTTCCCAAAACTTCTCCTACTGCAACTTCTACCACCCGGCTGACTCATTCCCCAACAACAGGGTCCAATATAGCCCCTTCCTTCGTCAGACTATTGACATACTCCTCTAGAAAACTTTCCTGGATGCTCCTTACAAATTCTGCTCCATCCAGACCTCTGACACTAAGTTTATCCCAGTTAATGTTGGGAAAATTAAAATCTCCCATCACCACCACCCTGTTGCCCCTACATCTTTCCATAATCTGTTTACTTATTTGTTCCTACCCAAAAGAGGCATTGATCACCTCATCACTGGCTCCAAATTAGCTGGAGAGACAGTGACAGCCATCAGTTTTATATCATCAAGATGGCAGAGCCCATTAAAAGGCAGTTCACACATCGTACAAACTTCAAAGCTAGAGATTCCCATCGTTCCTCAATACCACAATATGCATTCAAGCCAAAAAGAAACCGTGGATGCTGGAGATCTGAAACAAAAACAGAAATAGCTGGAGAAAGTCAGTGGACCTGGAGAGCGTCTGTGGAGAGAAAGCACTCAAACAAACCTTTCCGCTAGAGGACCAGTTGGGGCAATCTTTGTTTGCTTTCACAGTCTGAGGAGAGCAGTCAGAAGACAATATCAAAGAAGGAGTTTGAACAGCAGGAGAAAGGAAAGAAGAAACACGAGGCAGCCAGCTGTACAAGGTTGATACATCAAAATCACACCTCTCTCTACAGCTAGGATGGAAGGAACTCACATAACTCATGGAGTGGGTATAGACCCAAGGACTTTGACCAGAGAAGACACAACAGAGTGAATGCTTTATCCGTAGCCCACAAATCCATCAACCCAATGCTCTGTGCAGAGCCTGTATCGCCCAACAACCTTTACATAACTTTGGGAGTTCAACAACTGAGAGGAAGGGAATGTGAAGGGGCTTATTTCAATAAAGTCTAAGGAGAGGTAACCTGCTTTGTTGGTGTCATATAATAACATCCGGTGTCAGTTATGCCATATTGTGATTCACTCTAAGTATTAAAAATACTCATTTTATTCAAAATCTGAAACCTGTGTTGACTACTTTATTCTTCATCTCTCAGTGTGGTTCATAAAGGTAAGCCCAGACCTTTGACCATAACACAGTGAGTCCGTGTGTGATCAGCGGGGCTGCATGACCCTGACAAGATTAGAAACACTTTCCAGGCCATGTGGCCGAGACAATTTTTACTGAAGTTTGTGCTTCACTCAAAATTCCTCCCATCCTTCCACATCTAAATGAACCATTGTAACCCCATTCCCTTTTCCGTCATGTGCTTTAATGCATCTTTACTATTTATTTAAACCTCTGCTTGTAACAGTAATTACACATGCCCAGCACTACACTTTAGATAATAAAGTTTCATTTGAATTTCTTGTGGGTTTCTTGATAACTATTTCATGTTGAAGGTCTCCACAAGAGAAAATGTTCCGTATTCACTCTATGAAATCTTTTCATAACTTTAAGAATCTCTATAAGGTATACCAGACTGCAGCCATCGTTTTCAAGAGAAAAGAAAACCAGGCTGAAATATACTTCTTCACATTTTCCATTCTTGTAAATCTTCCCTCCCCACGGGCTTCTATTATTATTCTAGAATATAGTAACATGCACTAAGTATAATCTAACCAAGTTTCATTTCGTTCATTCACATGAAGTATGTTTCACTGACTGGGCCAGCATTTATTGTCCATTCTTAAAGTTTAAGACATGGTTAGAGTAACTTCCCTACTGATATTTTATGCTTTGCAGTCAATACACCTTTAAGAAAAATGCTCATACCATCATTGTACCATAGCATGTGGCCCAAGGGTATATAGGTCTCAATGTTATCTTCTGGATTAGTGGTGCTGGAAGTTCAGGAAGCATCCAAGGAGCTTCGAAATCGACGTTTCGAGCAAAAGCCCTTCATTAGGAATAAAGGCAGTGAGCCTGGAGCGTGGAGAGATAAGCTAGAGGAGGGTGGGTTGGGGAGAAAGTAGCATGGTATCTTACTTGGAGTATTACATCTTCTGGAAGCTCTTCCAGTACTAGCCCAGACATTTGTGTATCTGTAAATGTAATAATTATATACAATGGCCATCTGTAATAAATGTCTGCTCAACCCTTCAATATCATATTACCCATTTCTAACTTTTTTATGTTATAAAGTTTGTTATAAACATTGTCATATAAAGGTAAACCTACCCTTAAGAAGGCAAAATACACAGCACAGTTGGCAGTGGTAGGTACATAAATAGGAAGAACAAACTCCAAGATCTTGGTAGTAGATTTTGGAAACGTCAACAAAGACAAAGAAGACAATAGCCCTGGAGATTTGTAAATATGAACACTCAACGTCATCTGAGTACAGGATCAGTGGTGCTGGAAGAGCACAGCAATTCAGGCAGCATCCGAGGACAGGCAAAATCGACGTTTCGGGCAAAAGCCCTTCATCAGGAATAAAGGCAGAGAGCCTGAAGCGTGGAGAGATAAGCTAGAGGAGGGTGGGGGTGGGAGAGAGTGGCATAGAGTACAATAGGTCAGTGGGGAAGGAGATGAAGGTGATAGGTCAGGGAGGAGAGGGTGGAGTGGATAGGTGGAAAAGGAGCTGGGCAGGTCGGACAAGTCCGGACAGGTCAGGGGATCGAGTTTCTGGAGGTTAGAAGCTAGGATGAGGTGGGGGAAGGGGAAATGAGGAAACTGTTAAAATCCACATTGATGCCCTGGGGTTGAAGTGTTCCGAGGCGGAAGATGAGGCGTTCTTCCTCCAGGCGTCTGGTGGTGAGGGAGCGGCGGTGGAGGAGGCCCAGCACCTCCATATCCTCGGCAGAGTGGGAGGGGGAGTTGAAATGTTGAGCCACTGGGCGATGTGGTTGATTGGTGCGGATGTCTCGGAGATGTTCCCTAAAGCGCTCTGCTAGGAGGCGTCCAGTGCTGTGCTCTTCCAGCACCACTGATCCAGAATCTGGTTTCCAGCATCTGCAGTCATTGTTTTTACCTTTTTTACGTCATCTGAGTACAAACAGCTGTGTCAATCTCTGGATAGAGCACCAACTAACCACCAACAAAATTAGTTACTTTCCGATTAAAATCAATTCTTTCAAGTTAGAAAAAAAATCTGACAGTGCTTTTCTTAAAAATGAAAAGAGTGAAGTTACAAACAGAATCAGAACCAAAAACAACAGACATCTGTCAGTAAGTACCCTGTCAAAAGAAATGAATCAACATCCTGTTGTTCTGATTTTAAAAATATTCAATGGACCTCTCAGCACAAATACAAAGCTTGCCTGAACAAAAACACTAGAACAGCAATTTTCTAAACTAAGGCTTACTTCTGTCCAGACTCAAGTCCTCCATTTTCCATGCTACTTCCATTTTCTTGCTTCAAATTTGCATCAAAATGAAATAAAGAGGCCCACATTACATCATTACTCTTTCCTTGGTGGGAATGCCACCTAGAGGCAGAGTTAAAAATCACACAACACCAGGTTATAGTCCAACAGGTTTAATTGGGAGCACGAGCTTTCAGAGTGTTGCTCCTTCATCAGGTGATTGTCTTAGATGCAGGACTTTTAAGAAATGTCAAAAGTGAAAACTCAAAGGAAAGAGAAGCAAAACCTGTAAAATATGTAGACAAACTTGGAATACTGTGTCCAGTTCTGGTTGCCCTATTATAGGAAAGATGTGGATGCTTTGGAGAGGGTTAAGAGGAGGTTTACCAGAATGCTGCCTGGACTGGAGGGCTTATCTTATGAAGAAAGGTTGACTGAGCTCGGACTTCTTTTCGTTGGAGAAAAGGAGGAGGAGAGGGGACCTAATTGAGATATACAAGATAATGAGAGGCATAGATGGAGTCGATAGCCAGAGACTATTTCCCAGGGCAGAAATGACTAACACGAGGGGTCATAGTTTTAAGCTGATTGGAGGAAAGTATAGAGGGGATGTCAGAGGCGGGGTCGTTACACAGAGAGTTGTGAGAGCATGGAATGCGTTGCCAGCAGCAGTTGTGGAAGCAAGGTCATTGGGGACATTTAAGAGACTACTGGACATGCATATGGTCACAGAAATTTGAGGGTGCATACATGAGGATCAATGGTCGGCACAACATCGTGGGCTGAATGGCCTGTTCTGTGCTGTACTGTTCTATGTTCTAACTCTGCACTGCTCTCTCCTACTGAAAAGAAGCCAGGAGTTCCAAAGAGAAAAGGAAAGTGCATTTATAGACTGCAATTATAGACTGGGCAGAATTGAATAGATTCATACACAAAGCAACCCAAAGAGTTTATTGACTAGTTGATCAAAAACTGCTGCACTAAAGGTCATGAGTGTGAATTTGGTGATTATTTCTATACCAATTAAACTTGTTGGGGAAGATGTTTGGGACAACAAACAGGGCCATACCATTGATACAGGTCCTTGAGGGTGGATGTAAGAATGAAGTGGCAGATCAACAACTATTGCATACTTTAGGTACAGCCAGTACTATTATTATGGTCAGCAAAGTGCACCAAACTATCAAAATGGGTAACAGATATGGATTGCATACCTACTCAAATGGTTGTTCAACCTTTCTGGCTACCTGTAAAGCATGTGATACAAAGGAACATTGACTAGACAAATGCAAGAAATCTAGTTCCAAAGGCCAAGCTAGAGCCGAGACCAAAAAGGTGATTAGTAACACAGTACAACATCATACCATTGGCAGCAAGGAAGGTATTAAGAACATGCACAAATGCAACCACATCAGTGAAACTAAGAGTCAACTAAGAACAAGGAAAATTTCAGAAGATGACCGAACTTTCCATATTGCTAACCTCATCCACCATGTCAAAGGTGTCAGGCCTCTTGTTTCTGGTGTGTGCGGACTAACTGAATCAGACTAATTTCTATCCAAATGTCTCCATTTTAAATCACATTTTGAATACACTACAAGAGGACGTTGTGACAAGTCCCTTTCAAAGGTGGGAAGACTCACATGCTGATTCACTCATAGATAATCATAAATATTGAGTTCAAAAAGGTCACTGTGTGACTGTTGATGTGGAAATTGTTTGTCACAATATGGATAGTTTGGTTTTCTAATATAAGATGAGAATTATTTTAATTCATCAAAATTATTTTCACTGTTTTGCAAAGTCTGCAATGTATTTCTATTCTGTGAGCACGTTTGAATATTACTGAGCAAGTTTCATAGATCTAAATTAGAATATGTTCTAGATGCCTCAGATTTCCCTTTTGAGACCCTTCAGTTACTGTTTGGGTTGGAAGTTGTAGAGACCATGACATAGGAATGGAATGTTCCTGAAATGTAACAGGAAGGGAAAGACCTTCAGCCTGTTTAAATTGAAAATGGCATCAATTTGAAAACAGATTTGAATTTGAACTTGCTTTTCAGACCAAAAAGAAAGTGGATCAGTTATCATTACTGACGAGACAAAAACTGATCTAATTTTCCCCTCTTGCACAAGGGGATATATATTTATATATATTTGAATTATACAATCAATTTAAAACAACACATGAATGAAAAAGTGAATATTCCATTATTAATAGGATCAAATAATGAAGGAGTACAAAGACTACAAAGCTTCATTTACAATGCACAGATATAAACACCAAGAGTGTGTTGAATGCAGTTGTTGAGCTGCAAGCGCAAAAATAAGTGTGGGAGTATGATGCAGTCGCGGTACCAGAAAGGCAGAATCATAATGACAAACACTTAGGGTTGAAACTTGTCTTGTTTTTGACTAAACCCAAGTTGCAGCAAGACTTTGGAGGGATTTTTGCCATGAGGAGTAGTGAAATTTCTCACCCATCTCCCCAATTTACTTCATTAATTACCTATCCTGACCCTATTATATCTCTAACATTTGATTTCCATCCCATTTTACTACATGCAGTTTTCACAACAACTCATCATTCAATCTGTTGAAACACCAGCATCCCTTGAACTTGTGCCAATTTTGAAAGGCCGCTGTGCACCCAGATAACTATTGGCAATGTGGTCTTGCCCCTCACTGGCAACACAATGGCACATCAGCCATGAAGCCACAGTGCATAGACAGCATTGCTGACACTCCCTTGCACATACAAAACCATTACCTCATCTTTGTTGCTGTTTAACATCAGGTCTTACATTTGACCGATCCATGGCTAGATCTCATCTAAATAATTTCTCTAAACCTGCACAATCCTTCCCTAATGCCCACTGTGCAACCGATTCCTGTCATTATCCAGTAGGAGAATATCACATGCAGGCAAGCAATTGGAAAGATACAAGACAAACATAGGCTTTTATTTACAGATGGAAATGGGAACAAAAAGAGAAGCTAACCTCATGCCCCACAATGCCAACCATATTTCAGCAACCTGACCAAACTAGTTTCGAGACAACGATTTCCTACTGCACCCTGTTCTCGTTGATTGGAAGTAGGTGTTCTGGTGAGGATCCGTCTGAATTATAGTACCCGTTGCAGCTGAACTCTGTCATGGACATTGTCAGCTTCCCCGTCCCCAACGTCCTTGTCTTCCTCATCTCGAGACTTCTATCGGTCCCTCTCAGCATCCAGCTCATCACTTCATTACTTGTTCAATTATGAAGGACACAGTACACCAGGATGATGCAGCACACTCTGTCCAGATTATAATGGAGTACACCTCCACCAATCACACAGCCCCCCGCGCCTCCCTCCCCCTCCCCCCCATGTAATGTAACTTCATCTTCAGCAGCCCCATCAGCTGCTCGATCATGGCCCTGGTTGAGATGTGGGTGACATGAAACCTACACTCTGCATCAGTCTGGGAACTGTACAATGGTGTCAAGTCCACAGTCACAGTGGGTCATCCAGTAACCTGCTTTATAAAGCAGCTGCACTTTTCAAATGCACCAAGTCCATGAGAGTACTCCAGGATGTAGGAGTCATGGCAACTGCCAGTGTAATGGGTGTACACCTCCAGGAAGTGATAATGGTGATCACAGGTCAACTGAGGGTTGAGATTCTGAAGGGAGATTACAGAGAGTTAGGCAGAAATTTAAAAAGGAAGTCCTTGAGAGTAGTAATATCTGGATTACACCCGGTGCTACGAGCTAGTGAGGGCAGGAATAGGAGGATAGAGCAGATGAATGCATGGCTGAGGAGCTGGTGTATGGGAGAAGGATTCACATTTTTGGATCATTGGAATCTCTTTTGGGGTAGAAGTGACCTGTATAAGAAGGACGGATTGCACCTAAATTGGAAGGGGACTAATATACTGGCAGGGAGATTTGCTGGAGCTTCTCGGGAGGATTTAAACTAGTAAGGTGGGGGGGTGGGACCCAGGGACATTGTGAGGAAAGAGGTCGATCTGAGACTGATACGGTTGAGAAGAGAAGCGAATCAAACAGTCAGGGCAGGCAGGGACAAGGTAGGATTAAGAAATTAAACTGCATTTATTTCAATGAAAGGGGCCTAACAAGGATGGCAGATGAACTCAGGGCATGGTTAGGAACATGGGACTGGGATATCATAGCAATTACAGAAACATGGCTCAGGGATGGGCAGGACTGGCAGCTTAATGTTCCAGGATACAAATGCTACAGGAAGGATAGAAAGGGAGGAAAGAGAG
>NC_057723.1:82174826-82186023 GCF_004010195.1 Chiloscyllium plagiosum
GAGACCTTGGAGTGCAGGTTCATAGCTCCTTGAAAGTGGAGTCGCAGGTAGATAGGATAGTGAAGAAGGCATTTGGTATGCTTTCCTTTATTGGTCAGAGTATTGAGTACAGGAATTGGACATTTCTTCTTGGTATGCTTTCCTTTATTGGTCAGAGTATTGAGTACAGGAATTGGGAGGTCATGTTGCAGCTGTACAGGACATTGGTTAGGCCACTGTTGGAATATTGCGTGCAATTCTGGTTTCCTTCCTATTGGAAAGATGTTGTGAAACTTGAAAGGGTTCAGAAAAAATTTACAAGGATGTTGCCAGGGTTGAAGGATTTGAGCTAGAGGGAGAGGCTGAACAGGCTGGGGCAGTTTTCTCTGGAATGTCGGAGGCTGAGGGGTGACCTTATAGAGGTTTACAAAATTATGAGGGGCATGGATAGGATAAATAGACAAAGTCTTTTCCCTGGGGTCGGGGAGTCCAGAACTAGAGGGCATAGGTTTAGGATGAGAGGGAAAAGATATAAAGAGACCTACGGGGCAACCTTTTCACACAGAGGGTGGTATGTGTATGGAATGAGCTGCCAGAGGATGTGATGGAGGCTGGTACAATGGCAACATTTAAGAGGCATTTGGATGGGTATATGAATAGGAAGGGTTTGGAGGGATATGGGCCGGGTGCTGGCAAGTGGGACTAGATTGGGTTGGGATATCTGGTCGGCATGGACGGGTTGGACCGAAGGGTCTGCTTCCATGCTGTACATCTCTATGACTCTATGAGTATTAATCGAATGAATCCCTTTCCCATTGATGATCTCTGCAGTGTTGTGGCATAGCACTCTCAATGCATGTGTACAGTCGAAGGCACTCTTCTTGGAAGGACCCAGTCACACAGAGGTCAGAGCAGCAGTGATTCTCACATCTACCGGGCAAGCGTGGCTTCCCACACCTGCAGCCCTCAGCTCCTGCTCCAGCTTCCAGGAGCATTCTGTCACCATATGCCAAGACATATAGAGGCTACGTTGGCACTGAGCCTCATTCATCCTCAGGAAATGGAGTCAGAGTTGGAACGTTTGGAGTCTCCTGTGGCCCTTGTGAATCTTGAGGAACCCTGTGCCTACAACCTTTTCGTTAGCTCATTACTCTTCATCCTCTGCAGGGAGCTGCTGCTGCTGCTACTGCTGGGCTTGCCATCAGTCCTGGTCCCCTTACATCTGCCTTCAGCTTGTTAGGAAGGCAGTCACTGTGACCAACATGCTTCCAAGTAACAGAGTGGGAAGGACTTAAATCATAGAAGTAAAGAATCCCTACTTTGCGGAAGTAGGGCATTTGGCCCATCAAATCCACACTGACCCTTCAAAGAACATGGAGAAGTCTATCCATATTCACTCTATTGTGGTGCAAGGCTTATCTCCAAAACGTTGATTCTTCATCTTCTTTCACAGCCCTTCATCACATCCGGCGCAGATCCGACATCTACAGCTAAGATTTAGAGATCTGCTGACTGGTATACCCCAGTCTGTGATGACTTTAAAAGTGTCTCATGTGGTCTTAGAGCAAAAATGACACCAGGTTTATGAGAAGTTTTGTGCATATTTGTAGATGCAGCCTCCTCAGTCTGACCTGCTGCAGGAAATGGGGTCACCGGCAGACGGTCACTGATACTGAGCTCTTGGCTAACGTGATGAAGCGCAAGGCTGAACACATCTCCAAAAACTACTGACTGCTCCAGGTTTCCAAGCCAGCCATCTTTTCCATGGAAGCTGCTAAGTGCTCACATGTCAGAGGCACCATAATAGAGTGAAGATCGATGGACCCCTCCATGTGAGCCCCTCCTGCCTGTCTCTAAGATATCAATGCCATTATGACCAGATCCTGAAGCATTTTTCTGCATGGGGTTGAGAAGGTTCCTGGTCTCCAGCTTTGCTCTGAGTGCCAAAGACTTAGATGGTGAAGAATTATAAAACCTTATCTTGAGGAATGTCTGAGAGTAGCTGTATATCTGAGAAGAACAGACTGCAATGTTCCTTGAGGACTGAAAGTGGGAATGGGGTGAACGAGCACTCATTGAACCCTGCCAGATATTGAGCCCTCACCATATGGTAAGTGAATATGAAACGCAATGCTCGGAAAGCGTTAATAATTATAATTTGGGTGTGAGCCCTTCAAAGCACATCATGTATGTGATGGTTAAGTGGACAAGCCTGTGTGACCTGACTGCATGGTGGCAGAGTTAGACTGGGTGATGACCCTATGAATGTGAGGTGAGAAGATCTTTAATGAAGCGTAAGAGATTGTACATCTGTTTACTACACAGTGTCCAGGTTCCTTTCTGAGGACCTATGGCACTCATCATAGAACCGATCTGGGGCTGGGATATCTAGGCATGATTGGAGGGCTCCTTTCACCCATCATTGGGCAAGAAAAGCTCCTTCCTGAATCAAATGGTCAGCAGCAGAGTGTCCATCCAGGATTCAGTGAAGCAGGGAGTGATCTTCTTATGCTTTGCAGACATCTTGACAGGACAGAGAGTTAGTGAGAGATTGATTGTTGCGGGTGAAGGAGCATCCAGCTGGTCATTAAGACCAGTAGGGGCAAGATGTTCTGCTATTAGCCACACACCATTCCATATTTTGATGGCCAACAAACCCTCTTCGTACAAAATGAACCTAAAAGTGAAAGATCACACAAGAATACTTGCCGCTGCTCACGGTAACACAATCTCATCGAAAATGCTCCCTGCCTACTTTAATTTCAAAATGGAAAAGCCTGGCATATTTCTGAAGTGTGTAAGGTAATAGAAGGATCTGGGATGCGTGTGTATAGATTTCTGAAAGTGGCAGGATTTATTAATGAAAGCATATAGGTATTTGGTTTTCATTAATGAGGCATAGAACATAGAAAAGTACAGCACAGAACAGGCCCTTTGGCCCACAATGTTGTGCTAAGGTTAAATTCTAATGTAAAAAATAATAACTTAACCTATGCACCCCTCAACTCACTGCTATCCATGTGCATGTCCAGCAGTCGCTTAAATGTCCCTAATGACTCTGCTTCCACCACCACAGCTGGCAACGCATTCCATGTATTCACAACTGTCTGCGTAAAGAACCTACCTCTGACGTCTCCTCTATACCTTTCTCCTAATATCTTCAAACTATGACCCCTCGTACCAGTCAATCCTGCCCTGGGGAAAAGTCTCTGGCTATTGACTCTATCTATTCCACTCATTATCTTGTATACCTCGAGAGAGAAAAGTTCAAGCTTATTCAACCTTTCTTCATAAGACAAGCCCTCCAGTCCAGGCAGCTTCCTGGTAAGCCTTCTTTGCATCCTTTCCAAAGTCTCTGTATCTTTCCTATAGTAGGGCGACCAGAACTGGACACAATATTCCAAGTGTGGTCTCACTAGGGACTTGCAGCAAAACCTCGTGGCTCTTAAATTCGATCCCCCTGTTAATGAAAGCCAAAACACCATATGCTTTCTTAACAACCCTATCCACTTGGGTGGCAACTTTGAGGGATCTATGTACTTGCACACCCAGATCCCTCTGTTCCTCCACACTGCCAAGAATCCTGTCTTTAATCCTATATTCAGCATTCGGATTTGACCTTCCAAAATGCATCACTTCGTATTTATCCAGGTTGAACTCCATCTGCCATTTCTCAGCCCAGCTCTGCATCCTGTCAATGTCACGCTGCAGCCTGCAGTAGCCCTCGATACTATTGACAACACCTTCAACCTTTGTGTCATCTGCAAATTTACTAACCCACCCTTCAACCTTCTCGTCCAAGTCATTTGTAAAAACTACAAAGAGGAGAGGCCCAAGAACAGAGCCCTGCGGGACCCCACTCAACACTCGACAACCACTCTCTGCCTTCTCTCAGCCAACCAATGCTGAATGCAGATAGCCAAATCTCCCTATATCCCATACTTCCTGACTTTATGAATGAGCCTACCATGGGGAACCTTATCAGATGCCTTGCTCAAGTCCATATACACCACATCTACTGCTCGACCTCCGTCGACCTGTCTTGTCACTTCCTCAAAGAACTCAATAAGATTTGTGAGGCATGACCGGCCCCTCACAAAGTTATGCTGACTGCCTTTAATCATGCTATGTTTGGCCAAATAGTCATTGATCCTATCCCTCAGAATTCTTTCCAAAACTTTGCTGACTACAGACGTAAGATTGACTGGTCTGTTATTGCCAGGGATTTCCCTATTACCCTTCTTGAAAAGAGGAACAACATTCACCTCCTTCCAATCCTCCGGTACGACTCCCGTGGAGAGTGAGAAGGCAAAGATCTTCGCCAGCAGCTTAGCAACCTCCTTTCTCACTTCCCGGAGCAGCCTGGGATAAATCTGGTCTGGCCCTGGGGACTTATCAATCTTAATGTTTTCCAAAATTTCCAGCACATCAACTTCATCAGTCTTGATCTGTTCAAGCCTGTATCCCAGCTCCTCAAAGTTCTCATTCGCAACAAGGTCCTTTCCTTGGTGAATACTAAAGCAAAAAACTCATTTAGGGCTTCCCCTATCTGCATCAAATACTAAAACTGGAGAAGTCATTCTGACCCCATATGATGCTCTAGTTAGGCTACAGTTAGGTTTTAGTGTCCTATTCTAGTCACTCCACTAATGGAAGGATCATACCTTGTGAGGGTCTTTGAGAGAATGCAGAGGTGCTTTATCAGAAGGGCTCCATCGTCAGGTTGGAGAATCTGGGTTGCTCTCCTTCAAGTGAAGAATACCAATGAGACATTTGATAAAATTATGATGTTTTAAAGATGGGAGACAAAGAAAAACTATATTCATTAGCTGATGGAACAATGACTAGGAGGCACATGCTTAAGATTTTGAGCAAGAGATACTTGTAACTTAATGGCTAGTGTGGCAGAATGGAATTTATCAGATTGTGCTGCAAAGAGCCAGTATAGACTCAGTGGGCCAAATTGTCTACTCTGTTACCATAATGATTCAATGACTAATTTCACCAGCAGTCACCTTTACACAACCTCTGAAATTTCCCACCAAGCCCTTTTGCCCATCCCTTCTGAATTACTGTTTAAAGTCCATCTTGAATCTGTCCATTTCTAAGCTTTCTAAACACAGAGATATGAGAAAGATGGTCATCAAAAGCTTAGAGATGGAGAGATTAAAGGTGGACCTCAAAGTGTTTCTAATATCTCGGTGTGTTCACACATCCATTTTAATGGCACCACATAAAATGTCAGTTGTTGTTCTTGCTGATGTTGGAGAAATATGATTCAAGTACCCCATATATTTTGCTGGAGTGTAACATTGATATTGAGTATTAGAAAATGAGTTTGCATGCAGCTGGTGATGGATGCAAAACATCCACAATTGATTTTCTGGTAAGTCATCAGAAATTTGTAGGGCTCCATCATTAACATTAACCTGGAAGGTCAAAGTTCTATTCCTGAATGCTTTATTTATTAGGAAGTTAAAAATTGCACAACACCAGGTTATAGTTCAACAGGCGCAGCAGGCCAGGCAGCATCCAGGGAACAGGAGAATCGACGTTTCGGGCATAAGCCCTTCTTATGCCCGAAACGTCGATTCTCCTGCCCTGGATGCTGCCTGACCTGCTGCGCTTTTCCAGCAACACATTTTCAGCTCTGATCTCCAGCATCTGCAGACCTCACTTTCTCCTATAGTTCAACAGGTTTATTTGGAAGCACTAGCTTTCGGAGCACTGCTCCTTCATCAGGAGGTTGTAGAGTACAAGATTGTAAGACACAGATTTTATAGCAAAAGTCTACAGTGTGATGTAACTGAAGTTATATATTAAAAAAGACCTGGATTGTTTGTTAAGTCTCTGATCTTTTAGAATGGTCATTTTGGTTTCAGTTCTTTCATATGCAGAATTACAGTTTATTTTGCTCAAAAACTGCATGGATCCATGTACGATTCTGTAAATCCCTTTTTTTTAGATTACAATCAGTCTGAATATTCGGGTACAGACAGCCTCACACAGGGCACCTCACACCTTCAATGCATTATCTGGGCCAACATGGCACCTATTGTTAAAGTTCACTTGAGAATGTAACTTTACAAGAGAGTTCTGGAATTTACATATGAAAGAACTGAAACCAATATGCACATTCTAAAAGATGAGAGACTTAACAAACAATCCAGGTCTTTTTTCAATATATAATTTCAGTTACATTACACTGTAAATGTTTGCTATAAATTTTGAGTCCTACAATCTTATACTCCACAACCACCTGATGAAGAAGCAGTGCTCCAAAAGCTAGCACTTCCAAATAAACCTGTTGGACTGTAACCTGGAGTTGTGTGATTTTTAATTTTATACACTTCAGTCCAATACCTGCACCTACAAATCATTATTTATTAGAGGTTTAATTTTGGAGGGAGCACTTGTTACCTTGCATGTTGTTGACTCTGTATTGTATTAATGCTGACTATATTTTAAGAAGACCCTTTGAAGCATTAATAATGTGATTCTGATGTTTGATTTCCAGTGCATTTGTGAAAAGGGAAGATCTTTTAGAATGGAGATAAGGAGGGATGTCTTTTGCCAGAGAGTGGTGAATTTGTGGAATTCATTGCCACAGAAGGCTGTGGAGTCCAGGTCATTGAGTATATTTAATAACAGAGATAGATATGTTCTTGATCGCAAAAGGGATCAAAGGTTGCAGGTAGAAAGTGGGAAAATGGGGTTGAGAACCTAAAAGTAATGATTAAATGGTGGAGCAGACTTGATGGGCTGAATGGCCTAATTTCTGATCCTATGTCTTATGGTCTTAAAGCCTTAAATGAGGACCCTCTGTTTGACCATAGAGGTCATGTAGATGTTTAAAATTCTATTTTATGATGCAGCATGGAGTTCTTTTGGCATTCTGACCAAAATGTTCCTTTGTCTACTACTAGAACTATATTCTTCTCAATGCCATTTTTTAATCTTGTTATGTTCTAAGCGAATGTAGCATTTGCCTAATGACTGCAGTAGTCACTGTATATGAGGAATTTTGTGGCAATGAAATAAACATCCATTTAATGTCATTTGCAGACTGCCTGCTGTATTGTGTTTTTTGCGATTAGAATGAAAGGATAGGTTGACCCTTTGTGTAAATTCTGATACCATGATTAATGTTTTGCAAAATTTGCTGACTTCTAAATGATAAATGTTGAAGACAATTTATATAAAAGTGTTCAGGAGGAAGTGGTTCTTTTAAAGTCACACCGTAAATTTGATCCATGTTAATTATTCATTGCCTTTCTTTTCTTGCAAATTGTAGCAGATCCCTATGAAGGTAAAAGAAAGATTCTGAGATATACAAAATCTAAGGATTAGATTTTGAATCTAAGGTTTAGAGACGCATGAGTCCTGAGCTGGAGGGTGGGAGATTTGTGAATCTCAAATTCTAAAGAAAATATGGCAAGCTGGATTCTCTGATTTGAGATTCACTAAGTTAATTTATGTTTTTCCTTCTTGCTGCACAGCAGGGGTGTGATTAAATGGCAAGCTGACCATTTTAAAGACCAATACAAAAATTGAATCTGGTGGAGCTGGATATGAGTTAGCACAACTCACATAAGAGTAAGAACAAATTCTCTTGAATTCTTGCTGTGTATAATCAGAAGTATCGGGTTTATAATTTTCACCAACAATGAGACAAAGGAACTTCAGGTGATGCCTAAGAAGGTGTGGACACAGCAGGAGCATTGTCCCCTTCAGTTTGATGCAGTGCAGGAAGATGTCTAATCGTGCAACCAAGCCAGGAAAGGTAAGATTCACCTATATCCTGTAAATCTCACTACTAAGTTTACTCCATCACTTCACATCACAAGTTTCAGCATCATTAACTTTCAATCTGTTCTCCTACCTTCCCAGTTATCCATCTCTTTGTCCATTCATACTGCAATCATTGGGTCAACTTATAAATTATGGTCACACTTATAAGTCTGTTCTTTTACTTCATGTATACGAATGCAAAACATGAAATGAAAGGAGAGGACTGGAGATGCAACTCATCGAACCAGAGAAGGAGGCAATGGAGTTTAGTCTGTAATCTTCTCCATGAGGGGTAGAGAGGTCTGCTGGCCAAACTTTGATAAACTTTGTACCAGGAGTATCGCTGAGTTATGTGAAACTTCATGATGGTTTAAAATGCCTACACAGCCAGGAATAATTCAGATCATTTCCATTTCTGATTTGGGACCTTCAGGCTCAGAGTAGGTTTGTAAGTATACATGTTGACAATTACTCAGGGGACCTTATTTTTGCAGAGGATGCACTGTCACCGGATGTTCAGCCATACACTAGTTCTGGTCTCACTCTTATGGGAAAGGTATTATTAAGTTGGAGAGGGTTCAGAAGAGATTTACCAGGACTTTGCCAGAAATGGAGGATTTGCCATATAAGGAAAGGCTGGATAGGCTGGGACTTTTTCACTGGAGCATAGGAGGTTGAGAGATGATCTTAAAGAGGTTTATATCATCATGCAGGAAACTTCCTTGAAATTTCATAGAATCCCTACAGTGTGGTAACAGGCCCTTCAGCCCTACAAGTCCACAATGACCCTCTAAAGAGTATCCCACCAAAACCCATTCCCCATTACTCTACATTTGCCCCTAACCTAGACACCCCTGATAACTATGGGCAATTTAGCTTGGCCAATTCACCTAACCTGCATATCTTTGGATTGTGGGTGGAAACCAGAGCACCTGGAGGAAACCCACGCAGACACGGGGAGAATGTGCAAACTCCAATAGACAGTCACCCGAGGCTAGAGTCAGACCCAGGTCCCTGGCACTGTGAGGCAGCAGTGCAAACCACTGAGCCACCATGTTGCCTTAAAAGATAAGGTGAATAGCAGGTGTCTTTTCACTGGAGTGGGGAAATTTCAAGACTGGGGACAAATTTTTAAGATGAGAGGAGAAAGACATGAAAAAGACACGAGGGCAATTTTGTTACACAGAGTTGTTTACGTATGGAATGAAATTCCAGAGAAAGTGGTGGATATGGTACAGTTACAATGTTTAAAAGACCTTTTAGATAAGTACATGAATAAGATGTATTTGGAAGAATATGGACTAGCACAGGCAGGTGGGACTAGCTTAGTTTGGGATTATGGTTGGATGAAAGGGTCTGTTTCCATGCTGTATGACTCTATGACTCTGGTCGGTCTAGTTAGAGAATTGGTTGGGTTTTCACCTGGTGATTTATGCTATTTAAGTCAGTCTGAATCATCATTGGTGGCAGGGACAGTGGTAGCAAGTCCACATTCTGCTTAGTGGAATATCGATGCAGACCTTCATTGGGAAGGAGAATAATAAAGGTATGGCCAGAATGTTGTGAAATCCACTTTCTGTTCCAAAAAGCTAGTTAGTAATGTATAGAACTGGTGCCAGTTTTTATAACACATTTTCATAAGCAGTTATTTACAGTGTTGCACATTGCAATTATGCCTACTAATCAAACAACCACCGATGTAGTTTGTTTCTATTTACGGGGAGGGTGGAGGTATATGCTCAGGTGAATGTCCAGTTAATGTCCACTGCGTGCAAACAAATTCAAAACAATGACAATTGATTGACATGCCCTGCACCCTCTGCATAAGAGCAAAGAGGATAAACATGTTTACCTCCAGCAATAGTAGGTTACTGTCACTGGTGATCACAAGGCTGCCTATTATAGAGAAAGTTAAAAATCACACAACACCAGGTTATAGACCAACAGGTTTAATTGGAAGCACACTAGCGTTCGGAGCGACGCTCCTTCATCAGGTGATCAGAAAGTGACTGCTGCAAGGCTTCAAGTATTTTACACAAATGCGTCCAAGAATCAAGCCATACTTGGGGTTGATGTTGAAGATACTTTATCCACTACCTTAAAACACTATGAGCACCACTGACCTTTACTAACGTATTCTGCAACAGAACAGTTACGTGTTTTGGCTTAAGCTAAGAGGTTAGGGGTTGCGTGGTGCTGTCTCAAGAGAGGGATGAGAGTGAAAGGGGCCATGGAAATGAATGAACTTCTGCAAAGTAATCTTCTCAGCAGTCACCACCCTTCCCCACCATTACCCCAGACACAACCATTTACTCGTTTGGTAGTACAGAACTTGAATAATACTGAACATAGATTTATTTTGTTTGGAAACAAAAACAGAAAAGTTCAACAGGTTTGGCAGCATCTATGAAGAAAGATCAGAGTTAACATTTTGGGTCCAGTGTTCTGAGGAAGGGTTGCCAGACTCAAAACATTAACTTTGATTTTACTTCACAAATGTAGCCAGACCTGCTGAGGTTTTTTTTTGTTGTCTTTGTTTCTGATTTACAGCATCCACAGTTCTTTTTGATTTTATTTTGCTGAGGCTTTTTGTCTAATACTCATCAGAACAGTTTTCAAGAAATATGAATGTAAAGGGAAATCCATCTTTTTATGCCCTAGGAGAAGAGATTGCTAATTGATTGGCAAGTGGACTCTAGTCAGCAGAGGTGTTACAGTGGAGAATACACCAGTTAGATGGTAGCAGGCATTTAACTGTCAAATTTTGCATGAATTTAAATCAGGCCCACTGACTCTAAGTGGTCAAGGCATTTCTCTGAGAAATTAACGAGAGCATGGCTGTCTGTTATTTTATTGAGTTGAGACAGGCACAATGTATGTACATGTTCTTTCTGTTTGTAATGTTCAAGTGTCTGTGGATTACTATATGTATATTGCTTCCATGTATGCCACATTGTGAACCCCAATGATAATCTTACATTGGTTGTCAGCATAACTCATAGCACAATTAGGATTGTTAGCAAATGATGTCCAGTCATGGAATCACATCTAATAGAGTCATAGAGATGTACAGCATGGAAGCAGACCCTTCGGTCCAACCTGTCCATGCCGACCAGATATCCCAACCCGATCTAGTCCCACGTGCCCCAGTACCCGGCCCATATCCCTCCAAACTCTTCCTATTCATACACCCATCCAAATGCCTTTTAAATATTGCAATTGTACCAGCCTCCACCACTTCCTTTGGCAGCTCATTCCATACACGTACCACCCTCTGCGTGAAAAAGTTGCCCCTGCGGTCTCTTTTATATCTTTCCTTTCTCACCCTAAACTTATGCCCTCTAGTTCTGGACTCCCCGACCCTAGGGAAAAGACTTTGCCTATTTATCCTATCCATGCCCCTCATAATTTTGTAAACCTCTATAAG
>NC_057723.1:82188251-82198372 GCF_004010195.1 Chiloscyllium plagiosum
GAAAGTTCTTGCCTAATACTGTCAAAATTGGCCTTTCTCCAATTTAGAACTTCGACTTTTAGATCTGGTCTATCCTTTTCCATCACTATTTTAAACCGAATAGAATTATGGTCGCTGGCCCCAAAGTGCTCCCCCACTGACACCTCAGTCACCTGCCCTGCCTTATTTCCTAAGGGTAGATCAAGTTTTGCACCTTCTCTAGTAGGTACATCCACATACTGAATCAGAAAACTGTCTTGTATGCACTTAAGATATTCCTCTCCATCTAAATGTTGGACAATGTTTTAAGTTTTGCAAGCATGGGCTCATTAGATACCACCCTTACTTTGCTAATTACAAACAACTTAATGATTATGCAATTTCATAGCAGTCTACCAGTCTTTGGGAAGAACAGCCTACATATCCAACATCACACCTTATACAACATTATTCATCTGTATGACAGGCAGAATATATTTTTGGCTTGATTGCAGCATCTTCCTTACACCCTCATCTTGTTACTGCTGGACATTGCTATTCGTTTGAGCTACTTTATCCTCCAAGGTAATGTGAGATAGACTGGACACCTTTCAGAATTAAAAATGATAGCCTTTAAGGACCATTCATGAGTTTGCATGATATACAGCAAGAAATGATCTGATCAGAGCCACCATTATCCTGCAAGATTGCTTTGATACATCCTTTTTCTGTAGCCAGTTTGCATGAAAAACAAATCGCCTCGGTCCCATGTACAAGATTAACAATAAGACCAATCTTATTCCTCATTGAACTATTGGAATCCCAAACCATATATTAACAAGTGAAGATATGCTTGTGGTAGTCAGTGGTGGTGAACCCCCTGGAGTTCAATTTTGTCTCCTGATGGTCAAGTTTTTCCCCTGGATAGCTAACGATCGCACATTTTTTTGATGGCACTCCCAGGTGTTCCATATTTCAGAAGATGTGTTCCAAATGGTATGTCAGCAGTCAGGGAATGACCTACGTCTACCTCTGCTGAAGCTGCACAGGATACATTACATGGTAGTGATGAAGATTCTAATTTAAAGGAATGGTAATTCACTGATGGAATATTGAAGAATGGGAAGAAAAGGAGAAGAAGAATGACAAGCACAATGAGATGGTCATGGATTGATATTCATCATGAAGCAAGTCAAACACAAGAGCACATAGGTTAGTATGAGCTCTGATAAAAAATAAAATTTAACAGCCTCTCTCTAGTCCCAGGAACCCCACCTATGAAAAACATTGCAGCCTGTTTTGACTTGCAATTGTCACCCTCATCTGATTTTAGATTGATGATATTTACCTTTCTCCGGTTAGCAGGTTACTGAAATGCAACCAAATGTGCCTCCGTTAAATCAGGAAATGAGCAGGCTGAGTTGGCATGTGGTCATCTTTGAAATCTTTGCTATTTTAACTTGCCACAGTTCAGCTATTGTTTGGTCAGGGACTGTAACATGCTCACCTGTATTGCATTACATTTAGTGCATTCTAATTAATCGTTTTTTAAAAATAAGTTAACATTGACGACATTTTCTAAAGCTAAACTCTTATACAAAGTTTAATTCTTAGAACAGTGAAATGTAATCTACACAAAACAAACTTAAAGGATAATGTTAAGCATAATTTTTGAGCACCAAAACCTCAACTATTACATTCCCTGACAGTGCTACCAGACAGATGATAAGGAAATGTCATTCAACTGAATTAAGTTGACTGGCTATAAGTTTACATGACAAAATAAAATAGACCCTGAGGAATAATTATTTTCCAGCAAATTAAAAATGCAGCAGTTCATTTTGTTTTGTAAAAGTCAAATAGCACAGGGGTACCTTTTATGAGGATTTAAAGATATGACAGGAAATCAAGAATGAAAAGTGAATCAAATGCAGATGTAGGTAAATATCGCATAATCTTAAAACAATGCCAGTTGGGACCATTGACGTCAATGGAAATGGAAATTGGCTCAAGTGCATAATGGGTTGCTAATACACCAGCAATTTTGGCTGGTGCCCAAGATGAATTTCAAACCTTTTTATTCCAAGCATGGTTCTTGTTTAAGTTCATTTCTTGTGAACATTGGAGCTCCTTTCAATTACTCCCAGATTACTCAGCATCTCAAAATTTGGTCATAGTGTGAATCACCTCTCTCAAGATGATTAGTGGAGGGGTACATTGGAATGCAAATATTTTGAGTGATTTTTAATGGCCTTGTTTTTTTATTTAATTGAGCAGCTGTATTTTTAATATTCATTCCCACAGTCTCGTTTTATCCACAAGAGATTAACAGCTCATCATCAGCCAACCACAGACTGATCAAGATAAATACTTGTTATTATTTACATCTCGCAACTGAGTCTGAAAGTTTTCTTCCTTGGAAGATGATCGCATTAAACTTGGAAACCACTCCAAAAAATTCATTTCTTGTTAATTTGTCTGAAACATGAGTTTATATTATGGCAGGCTCGATAATAACCCAGGAATAAAAAATAATTGACAGAGGATACTAAATATCTTGGGCATTGTGAGATATAATGGTCAAAGATCCACAGATCCATTCTGCCTCAGCTCTCAAAAGTGTGAAATTCAAATACATTACTGAGAGAAACAAGGGAAAAATCAAATAACAGTACAGTAATTTCTAAGGTTAATATCTTGAAATATTGTGCAAACATCCTTGTGGTTTACCTATGAAACAATCAAAACTGGTTTCATTCATTAGACAGGAGACAAGTGTGGTGAGGTCAATCTCAATGATGGGGTCATCATGCCACATCTTCTACACCTTTCATATGCAGCGAGGTAGGATTCAGACCGAACACTGGCAAGTTGCTTATTGGCAATGTCCAGTTTGGCAAGCTCCTCATTAATATTCAGGTTCTGAACAAATCATGTTGGGAATATTCGGCATGGAAATCAGAGCAAGACCCTGACGGATTCTGCTCGCTGCTTGCTCCAAACAACCTCCATACTGGAGCCAGGGCATCAATATATCCGGGGCACACTCCATGAACACCAGCCACATGCAGCCCATTTCCACAGACACTGGCATCCAATATGTGCCAGCCTCTGAAAACCCTCTTGGCACTTCCCAGTCCACTTACAGGACACTTCTGCATTTCAATGCTGCACCTCAAACTGCACCAACAGGTCTCATGGTAGCACTTTGCATGGGCACTGGGTGTTCAGGTATGTACACCCAACTCGTGGACTCAACCAGGCTGCACCTCTGGTCTCTCTGCCTGCTCTCATAGCACTTACTCACTCTGAGTGCCCTGGGATCCTCATAGTATCACTGCTCTTCTGTTAGCTTGCCTTCACCTTATGCACATCTCCCCCTCAGCCAGAGATACCGGGTTCATATTACTGCTGTCCTGCTGTGCCTTTAAGAACAGATGCAAAACCAGGGAGTATGTTTATTTGTTAGTAGATCTCAATCAAGTCAATGGGAATAGCCTTTAGTCAGTGGTCTTCGCAAAGTCACAGGCAGCCTCTGGTATCAGTATAGACCGTTCTTTGGCTGGTCAAGTTCAGGCTGAAGGGAGGAGGTGCTGAAAAAAGGGCAACACACCACCCATCTTGAATCTTTATGCTCCACTGGCTGCCGGTTTCCTCCTGGAATGAGAAATATGTCGGTATTACAGGAGATGAACGTTGGGGGGGGGGGGGGCACTTGTTGCGGATGTGGAGATATCCCGAGTAAGAGAGCAGAGGGCATGCAGAATGAACAATGTTGGGTTTGAAGTTGGTGAGAGCAAATGGGGAAGATGTAGCAGAAAACAGTAAGAGTGGCAGAGGACCAGCTTTGGTGAAAGGTGACTACAGCAGTAGGTATAGCGTGAGTATGAGGTATTGGAGAAATGTTGGTGGAACTTACATTGGTGGAGTGCAGAATTACATTGATCTTCTTCCTATGATGAGAAAGTGAGGTCTGCAGATGCTGGAGATCAGAGCTGGAAATGTGTTGCTGGAAAAGCGCAGCAGGTCAGACAGCATCCAGGGAACAGGCCCGAAACGTCGATTCTCCTGTTCCCTGGATGCTGTCTGACCTGCTGCGCTTTTCCAGCAACACATTTCCAGCTTCTTCCTATGATGCCAGGCATATGTCAGAAAAATGCCAGTATGAGGTGGGAAGGAAATTCTCATCTCACTGGAGCATTCTCAATTCCATAATTGACAGGCAACATATTTGGAAAGCACCCCTAGACAGTATTTTGCAATCCAGAAGCATCAACCAAACTCGATTCATCACCATCTTGACATGTCAAAATGCTGACAAAGAGCAATGCTACGGTTCAGCGAGATGGCCCAGGATTGCTGCTGAAGTAAGCTTGTGAATGAAGAGAAATGCTTTTTATAAGGGATAGCAACAGCAATCCACAATAAAGCAGAAAGGAGCACTCTTATAGAGGTGCCTGCAGTGGTTTATGTCCATGGAACCTAAAGGCTTGATTGGTTGCAGTGTTGCAAAAGAATGAATGATTTCTTGCAGTCCATCAGTTATAAATGCCATGTCTACTCAACGCTTCATGTTTCTTTGAGCGTGGGTTGGAATTGCATACTTGTCACTGCATAATAATTTCATACACAAGATTAGTTGCAAGGCATCTCCTTCAGATGCCCCTTAGATAGTCAATGTCTGTCACTTCATTGCACGATTTGGCTGAACTGCTTCTGAGGTGCACCTGCCTCTCCCTATCTGCTAGGGTGGCTCTTAAAACAATAAAGGAGCTATATCTTCCATCAGCTCATGCATCACTAACTCACTGACCTTTTCTGACAACAAGGGGAACCTGCACATCACATAACCTCTAACCAAAGTCTTGCTGTGGTCATGAAAACCACGACAATGTGGCTTTAGGATCTACAGCTCACATGAAAATCAGTCACACACATATCAAAGAAAGTTTTATTGACTTCCAGCTTTTCCCACTCTTTCTCCACATACAACCACCTTTCATTCTGAATCCTCACACTCATAACTTTCCCCATATCACATTCTTCATGCTGATGTCACACACGGTCAATCACAACTCTAGGGATTCTCATCTCTATCTGTTTCTATCAAAGCAGACAAATTGTTTGGGTATCCATGCTGATGTCTCTTATTGTGTCTATTCTTCTATAGGAGAAGAAATGCACAGTTAACAAAAGGAGGCATGCACAGAGGGGGGACCTACCTGAAATCAGGATGTTCACAATATTTAAGGAGCAGGTTGCCAAAGTTGAGGAAACTGAGAGAAGCATAGCATGTGTGGTGAAGTAGATTGGATATTTGTAGCCATTTAGTGAAAATCATTCAAACAACTACAGATTGTTCCACTTTAACACTTGTTTCGTCAGCATGAATTGATTATAATGTGATTGACGAATTGTGTACATTGTTTGGACAATGCAAACTTTCTACTGAATGGGTATGGCAATTTTCTATTAGCAATCTTCTACAGTGCGATCTTCTATAGAGGTTTTCCACAGTGTGATTTTCTATAGCATGAGATTGCAGAAGAACAGAATATCGAGTTATAGCAGAATGACCTGTACTCCCAGTTGCAGAATGTGAGGGCTGCCCATGTTTGAAAGACACAAAATGGTCGACAAGGGATAAACAGAATTAAACAGCCAACTCCAGCATTTAAGAGACAAAGTGGCGGACAAGTATTTAAAACAGAATTAAACGCCTGCTCCAGCATTAAGTGAAACTTAATGGTACCTATGAACAGGGCTACTTGAAGGCGAATGGGAGACCCTACGCAAACAGCCATCCAAGACAGTTTGATAAGAAGATGCCTAAGGATAGACACAAGTTTATTAAACCATGACAAGTGATTGATTCCAGCCTCAGCAATGAAAGGATGTTGTCCCATTAGGTGAACAGCACCAGTTGGAACAGGGGATGTAAATCTCAGTCCATGAGACAGTCAGACTAACTCATCATACAGCTGTGAAAACAGCAGCTGAAATTGTTTTGGAGTAACCAATTGTTTCTTTGAAATTATTCACAACATTATGAAATAGGTTCCAGTTAAAGATTCTTCAGATAATCACAGAAATAAATTTCAATGTAATTATAGATACACACATATGAACAAAATATGATAGGATTATGAGGGAAAAAGCATTCAAACATAGATGTGAAAGTTAATGAGTCTCAGGAAACACTTTCCTTATGTCTAAAAAGGTGCCTGGTGTGAAATAGGTTGTTTGCAACTCATTAGTTAAGAAGTTGGAAAGGCAAGGACTGATTAGGGATAGTCAACATGGTTTTGTGCGTGGGAAATCATGTCTCACAAATTTGACTGAGTTTTTTGAAGAAGTAAAGAGGATTGATGAGGGCAGAGTGGTAGATGTGATCTATATGGACTTCAGTAAGGCATTCGACACGGTTCCCCATGGGAGACTGATTAGCAAGGTTAGATCTCACCAAATACGGGGAGAACTAGTTATTCGGATACAGAACTGGCTCAAAGGTAGAAGACAGAGGGTGGTGGTGGAGGGTTGTTTTTCAGACTGGAGGCCTGTGACCAGTGGAGTGCCACAAGGATCGGTGCTGGGTCCTCTACTTTTTGTCATTTACATAAATAATTTGGATGCGACCAAGGATGTTGCCAGGGTTGAAGGATTTGAGCTATGGCGAGAGGCTGAACAGGCTGGGGCTGTTTTCCCTGGAGCGTTGGAGGCTGAGGGGTGACCTTATAGAAGTTTATAAAATCATTAGGGACATGGATGGGGTAAATAGATAAGGTCTTTTCCCTGGGGTGGGCGAGACCAGAACTAGAGAGCATAGGTTAGGGTGAGAGGGGAAAGATATAAAAGAGTCCTACGGGGCAACTTTTTCACGCAGAGGATGGCATGTGTATGGAATGAGCTGCCAGAGGAAGTGGTGGAGGCCGGTACAATTGCAACATTTAAGAGTCATTTGGATGGGTATATAAATAGGAAGAGTTTGGAGGGATATGGGCTGGGTGCTGGCAGGTGGGACTAGATTGGGTTGGGATATATGGTCGGCATGGACGGGTTGGACTGAAGGGTCTGTTTCCATGTTGTACATCTCTATGACTCTATGACTCTAAGTGCTAACAGTAGAAGTAGCTATATAACTTTACATACAATTAACATTATAATAGGAATTAATACTACAAATCTTATAGCAGTTAGTTAAAACCAACTGTCTTTTGTATTATATATATATATATATATTGGGACAGTGGAAAATATGAGATATAACAGAATTTGTTAGAGACAGTGTATGGAATACAATGAATAACAGAATTCAAGCAGTCCTTCGAGATAAGCAAGTCTGGGACAGGTCTGAAGGCGTATGACTAGTAACTTTGGAGTGTGAATTATTAGGATGCATAGAAAGATCCCAAGACCTGGCAATTATAATGTAAATTAAACATCATGAGATCATGGGAACCTGGGACTATCCATAGGAATGCCCATCATTGAATAGGTGTATCACAGGATTGGATATAAAGAATAAGGGGAAGGACACAATGACTATGTTGTAAGTGATTATTGTAACACAAAATGTATAAAAATGCTGTAATTAACTGTAAAAATCAAAGCATGTCATTGATCTCTTCTGAACTGAGACAAGGATTAAGAGAATGACTGGGTTCTCACGTCGAGGCCAGATTCGGGGAAGATTTTTAGCCCTCCCCCGGCATTAACTGGTTGCTGCTTGAATAAGAATAAAGTCTGCCACTTGCCTGAATCCTGCCTGCCTCCTGAGTCTCCATCTCCCATCAGGGCGTGGGGGGAGTGGGTGGGGGGAATGTGGGTTACACTCCTACCCAGAAAAATCACTGTCTTAATAGAACATTGGGCAAAGGCAGTGTCTCACAACACCAACAATTCTTGATGTTTTTCTCTGCAGCACCTGGATTCCACTCCAGGGTGTGAGAAACTATCGTCCAATGAGTGGAATTGGACCAGGACATCTCATGTCAGGATCAAGGAATTTTCCAAGTGGTTCACAAATTTTGGACAACTCTACAAAGCACCAACCGTTTCTGCCAACTTAGACAGAACCAATAGAATTTATGAATATGAAAAACGTAAGAAATAGGAGCAGGAGTATTCAGTAACACCCACTGAGCGTGCTCCACCATTCAATATGGTCATGGCTGGCCTTTGGCTTCAACTCCACTTTTCCACCAGTTGTGTCTGCACCCACCAAGAGGGAATTGTTAAAAGCCAGCTTCCCATTCCAGTCCCATCTTCTCGCGCTTGGACCATAACCTTGCAGGTTAAAGCCCTTCTGGTGCACATTCAGGCTGAGGGCGTCTGCCTCCACCACTAACCAAAACAGTGCAGGCCAGACATGTCTTCCCTCTCCCCTGGGAGAAACAGATCTTTCCTGTCTACTCATTCTATGCCCATCCTAATATTGTACATCGCAATTAAATCATCTGCCAACATCTCTGTTTTAAAGAAAACAATCTGAATGTATCTCATCTTTCTTCAACACTGTAAATGTTAAGTCCTGGCAACATTTTTATAAATCTCTTCTCCACCTTCACTTGAGCAAATTATATCCTTCCTGTGATGCAGTGACCAGAGAGTTCATATAATTCCAGATGTAGCTTAACCAATTTTTTTTAGAGTTTCAACAATACATCCCTGCTTTTTTAAATTTTAAACTTCATCCACGAAAGGAAAACATTCCATCTGCTTCCTTTTGAGCTTATCTAGCAGCCCTAAAAACCTGACGTGGAGGCAAGGTATCTCTCGCTCTTTCCCCCTCTCAATATCCTCTCATTTATTGGGTATTCCCAGTTTGTTTTCCTTTACTAAATGCATTACCTCACACTTATCAGTTTGACTTCCATTTACCATTTTTCTGCCCACTGAAACAAATCATTGATAGAATTCTGGAATTGACAGGTATCCTCCTCACTATCATCTGCAGGGATGACTTTTGTGTCACCCACAAGATTACCAGTCATGCCTCTCACATTTAAATCTCAATCATTAATATATAGGAAGAACAGCAAGGGATACAACAAAGAACCCTGTGGGAATCCCATTGGAAAACACTTGCCAATTCACAAAAATATCTGTCAGTCATTACATTTTGTTTCCTTTCATTGAGCCAATTTTAGATCCAGCTCATCACATTGTCATATATCCTATGAGTTTTTACTTTTCTGAACAGTCTGCCATGTGGGACCTTGTCAAATGCCTTGCTAAAATCCACATAGAAAATATCCATTCCCTCATCAATTGTCCTTGCAACTTCCTTAGAAAATGCAATTACATTAGTAAGATATGACCTTCCTTTAATAGAACTACTCTGCCTCTAACTAATTACTCCCTGCCTAAGTATCCTGTTTCCCAAACTGATTTTAATAATTTCCTTACCACCAAATCAGACAGACTGGTTTATAATTAATTAATCTATCCATCACAACTTCCTAAAATAATGATAGAATATTTGCAGACCTCCAATCCTCTGATACCCTTGTTTGCATCATGTGTGGATTGGAAAATGATTATTTTTATTTCAAAAGTATACTTTATTCATAAAATTATTTTGATATCTATACAATTAGTCATGCCATACATACGTATACATTCCATTTCTTTATATACAGAGATCGGAATTAATCATTCGTATGTACAAGTCTGTACATTGACCATCCAGGTATTCTGCTGAGGCATCAGCGGGGCCGGATTACTGAGTGGGCCCCCTGTTCTTCTTAGGCAGGTAGACCTTACACGTAGTCTTTCCCCACCGCACCTTGGGGGCAGCTGCCCCAAGCTTCAGCTCGTCCCTCAACACGTAGTCTTCGACCTTGGAATGTGCGAGTCTGCAACACTCAGTTGGAGTCAATTCCTTCAGCTAGAAGATCAACAGGTTTCGGACAGACCAAAGAGCGTCTTTGACTGAGTTGATGATCCTCCAGGCACAGTTGATGTTCATCTCGGTGTGCGTCCCGGGGAACAGGCCGTAGAACACGGAGTCCCACGTCACGGTGCTGCTCGGGACGAACCTCGACAAACACCACTGCATTCCTCTCCAGACTTCTTCTGCTTTTTTCAACACAAACGCACAAAAGCACTTTGTGCTCACTGCAACCAAATGAAGTCTTCTATCAGTCAGGCGGGGCCCTGCG
>NC_057723.1:82198568-82199758 GCF_004010195.1 Chiloscyllium plagiosum
CATTTTTTCCCCCGTTGCCCAGATCTTTTTACATTGAGTCCCTTTGGACCCGGTCCATCTTTGATCTCCATATAGATTGGAAGATGGCCCCTGTGACCGCAGCGGCACAGGTTCTGGGAATAGGCCAGACCTGTGCCATGTATAACAGCAATGACTGTGCCTCACACCTGATGACCAGGTTTTTACCCGTGATGGAGAGCAACTGTTGCTTCCATCTGCCCAGTTTCTGCCCCACTTTCCTGATATGCTTCTCCCAAGACTGGGTGCCTGCCCCAGCCCCACCGAACCAAATACCCAGCACCTTCAGGTAGTCAGTCTTGACGGTGAAGGGGATGGAGCATTGGTCGGCCCAGTTCCCAAAGAGCATGGCCTCGCTCTTGCCTCTGTTTACCTTGGCCCCCGAGGCCCGTTCAAACTGGTCACATATGCATGAGTCTGTGCATGGACAGCGGATCCGAGCAGAAAACTGCGACGTCATCCATGTACAGGGAGGCCTTAACTTGTAGACCCAGGAATAGCCACCCCTCTCAGGCTCACATCCTTCCTGATGGACTCAGCAAATGGCTCTATGCAGCACACAAACAAGGCAGGAGAAAGAGGGCAGCCCTGCCTGACTCCAGATCCAACTGGGAAGCTATCTGATTCCCACCCATTGATTGAGACTGCACTAATCCTCAGAGCAAACATTATTTCCTTCCTGCATTCCTTTAATGGTCTTTAATACAATCCAGGTAAACTCAACCTGTCTACTCCCCTCCCCCCTCCAACCTCTCACCTTCACAACGCGCAGCCCTCCAATCCCTCTGCTCCAATCCCAACCTCACCATCAAGCCAGCAGATAAAGGGGGCGCAGTGGTAGTCTGGCGCACTGACCTCTACACCGCTGAAGCCAAATGCCAACTCGAGGACACCTCCTCCTACTGCCCCTCGACCATGAATCCACCCCCCCATCACCAAACCATCATCTCCTAGACCATACAGAACCTCATCACCTCAGGAGATCTCCCACCCACAGCTTCCAACCTCATAGTCCAGGAACCCCGCACTGCCCAGTTCTACCTCCTTCCCAAGATCCACAAGCCTGACCACTCTGGCCGACCCATTGGGGCAGGAGCATGCTGAGACACTGAACTCATCTCTACCTACCTCGACACTGTCCTATCCCCCCCAGTCCAGGAACTCCCCACATA
>NC_057723.1:82200968-82204005 GCF_004010195.1 Chiloscyllium plagiosum
CTGACCCATTGTACTCTATGCTACTCTATCCCCACCCCCCCCCTCCTCTAGTTTATCTCTCCACCTTCAGGCTCTCTGCCTTTATTCCTGATAAAGGGCTTTTGCCCGAAACATCGATTTCGAAGCTCTTTGGGTGCTGCCTGAACTGCTGTGCTCTTCCAGCACCACTAATCCAGAACCTTTAATACAATCCAGCCAACTGTGGTGATTAATCCAACTTCGAGGATGTTAGCATGCCCAGTACTTTCTGCCACAATGCTTATTGTATCAAATATTTCAAATTCCTCCTCTTTGGCTGGAATGTATGCATGTTTCCTCTCCTTTGTGAAGACAAAGTATTCATTAGGAATTCTGTCAAGTCTTTTGCATCCATGCATAAGTTATCTTGTCCATCTTTGTTAGGCTCTGCACTTTCCTTGTTATTGGCTTGCTGTCCTGATAAGACATTGCATTTTTGTAGATTTATTTTTTAATTCAGAGCTAAAGCAGGTGATAAATTCTGAAGATCTCTGCCACTAACACTCAAAATGAGGTAGATAGCAATGTGTAAGATCAGAGCTGTAAGTTATAGGTGAGCAGCCATGATAATTAGATTTCCAATCAGGATATTGACTTCCATTTTCATCCTATAGTATCTCAATTCTTAAAGCTACAGTTTGAAATAACTTAGTTTTGATCGACACACACCATGTACTTCTGTGCAGAAGTCTAATGAATATTTTAGAGATAATGATGATGCAATTAAATTTAGCATCATCCTGAAGGACAAAGATAGGAAAGGACTAAAAGTTCTAAACTGGGGGAAGACAAACCTTACAAAGCTGACAGTAATCATGTGAAGCTGCATTGGATGCAGTTACTTGAACAGGCATTTAAAAGCCAGTTTCTATGAACTTAGTGTTGAGATGTCCCCTTAAATTTACTTTCCAATATCATTTCATATCCTCTCTCTGCTTCACCCTAATTCCCTCATTTTTTCATTTGTACTCCAGGCATTCTACAGTGTTTTGTAACTGGCTTAGCTGTCTTTTTCTGTTTATCGTACTCTGTATGCTTTTGGATAGCATGGAGGCTCAGGAGTGAGCAATTCCATCCATTCTCTTTGTGGGGACATCACAACACTAAGTTCATAGAAACTGACTTTCAAAATGCTTCCTACTTAGTTTTGCTCAAATAGCTGTATCCAATGCACCTTCACACTATTACTGTCAGCTTTGTAAGGTTTGTCTTCCCCCAGTGTAAAACTTTTAGTCCTTTTCTATCTTTGTCCTTCAGGATGATGCTAAATTTAACTGCATCATCATTATCTCTAAAATATTCATTTGACTTTTGCACAGTACATCATATGTGTGGATCAAAACTAAGTTAATTCAAAATGTAGCTTTCAGAATACTATAGGGTGAAAATGGAAGTCAATGTTCTGATTGGAAAGCTAATTATCATGGCTGCTCACCCACTAATCATTGCTCTGATCCTACACAATGATATCCATCTTATTTTGAGTGTTAATAGCAGAGATCTTCAGAATTTATCACACTGCTTTAGCTCTGAATTAAAAAATAAATCTACAAAAATGCGATGGTAATGCAATTTTAGCAACTAATTGTAAATTTCAGACCTTTAACAGCTGCTAGCAGAGGGGCAAGGCATCTTAAATTGCAATAGTGATCAATTCAAGGTATGAGATTAAAAAATAGCTCTGGACTATCAGTACTGCTATAAGGAGAAAGATTCTGTACTATTTCTTACTTCAGCACTCTATTTATAAAGTGCCACATAATGCTTGAAGTGAAATAATTTATCAAGCATGATTACATCAGCAGATTAAACTGGCTTTAGCAATGTCTTTAGAATGAGGATTAGTTGTTGAAATGTATTGACTCTGTGGTTAAAAATCATTTTTCAAAACTGCCTGAATGACCTGAGTTAAGACTGTTCATTGGAGATTAGTAATTGGCAGATAACATGCCACACTCAGAGATATGTGAACAGAATTACAATTAGGTATTGTAAACCACTGACCACAAGTTAAGGCTCAGTGTCCAATAAGGTAGGAATTGGGAAATAGCCACAGCAGGTAGTATTTGAAGAGAGAATATAAGCAAATCAACTTATGAAATGATACATTTAGCATCAAATTTACACAAATTGCATACAGCATGTAACAAAAGAACCTCACCCACTTCCTGTGTCTCCATGTAAACATTTTCTCCTTTGTCCTTGAGTGATTAATGTTTGCTTCTAATATATATATAAAATTCCTTGGGATTCTCCATTATACTCTTCAAGGGCCTTGTTTGATTTAGTTCCCTAATCCTTATATATACTTCTGTTCTCTTTTTAACTAAACTTACAACATCCCTCGTCATCCAAGGTTCCCGGATCTTACCATCCTTATCATTTGCTCTACAGGAATATGCTGGTCCTGTACTCTGGTCAACTGGCTTTTAAAAGACTCCCTAGTGTCAGATGTGCATTTAGCTTCAAACAACTGTTCCCAATCCAATTTTTCCAGTTCCTACCCGATGCTGTTGTAATTAACCATCCCCCAGTTTAGCACTTTCATTCGAAAATCAGTCTTATCATTTTCCATAACAATAATGAAAACGTCGTAGCAGGAAAGGCAAAGAAAAATAGAATTACATCAATTGCTAGGGAAGTCTCTGATAAAATCCCAAGAGTACCTTGCAATACAGTAATATCCTGTTGGGTTCAATGTTCCTAAGCTAAAGAGAACAAGTATCTACCAGGTTTACTGCTTATGATCATTAGCTAACACTTGGTACATTTGCCTTCATCTAGACTAGGGACTGGTAAAAGAACAAGAGATGAAAAAGCAGAAAGACAGGGAAGAAGAAGAAAAACCATCACTCTTTCCAACACTCAAAACTACCATCTCAGATATTGACACTATAATTTAAAGTCTAGATTAGAGTGGTGCTGGAAGAGCACAGCAGTTCAGGCAGCATCCGAGGAGCAGTAAAATCGATGTTTCGGGCAAAAGCCCTTCATCAGGAATACAGGCAGAGAGTCTGAA